>NW_028253253.1:0-140189 GCF_964263255.1 Lissotriton vulgaris
ACTTTAAAACAAATATTCAAAAAGCTACCTTCAAGGGCAAATTCTTTGTCCTAGAGCGTGAACTTTAATAGAATTTGAGCCTGCAATGTAACACCCGGAAGCACAAATAGCAATCTGCAGCTGTTGTATCATCCTATTTAGTGAATTTGACAGGAAATACTGTCCGCATTCAGCTTAATGTGGGCATTCATTATACTTCGATTATACATGTAACAGAGACAAAACGAGTGTGTGTGCGTGTGTTTTTGCACAATCGCAAAAATGCAGAGCTCAAAGCTGATGCCTTAGTCTTAAGGGTACAAAGAAGTCGTTGCCTTCTCCCACTGCCCCAAACCATACTACCAAATATTTGTAATTTTTTTTCTGGTGCTGAATCATTCAAATACTGTTGCCCAGATTTTACAGTCTTCCAGCCAAAAATAACTATTTTTGTCTTATCTGTGTAAAAAATAAACACTTATTGGATGATCAATAGCCTCCCAAGGCTGTTAGGGTCCTTTGCATGCCAACAACCATAATGTCCAACAGGATGCACATAATACAACTGGGAGTAACTGGCCTGGAGAGAACAGTCTCTAGCCTTATTAAAACAAGCATTGGCGTGGCCAATAGGTCTCGCTTTTAGGACTTTATAAGTGTTTAGTCATGCAGCACCTTATTCTGGGTGGTTCAATCATAGCATAATTCCAGAATATGTTTTAGTTTATATCAAACCCAAATTGCATCCATTAAAAAAATAAAAATAAACTGCGCTCAAAATAAAAAGTGTAGGCCAAATCGCAGGCACAAAGCAAAATACCACGTCTTAAGAAGATGAATGTACCACCCATCCCACCATGGGACGAGCCTGGGAATGGGGAATTGCTCATTTTAATAAGGGAGAGTATACCAGATGGCCCAGTAGGAGGACCTGAGTGGTCTAGGCAGGGGTCTACTATGAAAGAACCAAGCATTGTGTACCAGTAGAGAGGTGAAGCTAATGAATGCCTTGTGCTACTAACATTGTTTGTGGGATTTAATGCATGTAATAAACTTTGCCAACAGGTTTTGTACCCTATGACAATGACGCATCCTTGGAAATAAAGTCCTCTTACAAGGCCTAAAATAAAGCAGGCTTAAGGATGAGAAACGTGATCAAGTGCGTAGACTAAGACTTGTCTCTTTCGTCTTGCAGGATTAGGTTTGCTATCTAATGTACTTTTCTTCAAAACTCATCCTGCACGATAACAGATCGATAACTGATTTAATGTTCTGCAAAACACTTATGACAGCATGAAAACTCCCATGGGTCCAGGCCTGCTGATGATATCCACATGGTGCGCCACTGGTATGCCAACTCCAGCAGCAAAAACACACAAGAATAGTCACTTAAGGCAAATGGTTCATGTGTTCTAACTATATGCAAGAAAAATAGAAAGTTATGGTGCCAGTCCGTTATTCAGAAAGGCATTTAGGATGGCTAAATTCCCAGGACAGGAGCTACAAACGTGAGCAGTATTTTGTTGCCAAGTCACACCCAAATATAGAACTAGAAATACATTTAAAAAGGCTTAAGTCTGAAAAAAACAAATTGAGGATTTGGTGCACAATAGGCAGGTTTGTATTACTGACACGCATAATGTAATATGATGCTGCAGCCAACTAAAACGGCAAGCGTGGGACAGCAATAAGAAATTGACGTTTTACAACCGTGGCACAATCTGATCGTGCCTAAAAACAATAGAGCTTAGAGAGAAAAAATATACACATCACGCCAATCGCCTTGACTGAGTCGATAAAGCGAACTAAATAAGACAGTGGCGTAAACCGTAATAAGCGTCTAGCTTTTATTTTGTCACTTATTTTAAGGTTTATTCGAACTGGCGAGCGACTCACTTAAATGATATTTGGAAAGATAAACAAACAGTGAGCAAGAAAGAGCGTAGGTGAGACAGGCAGGGAAAGAACAAGCGTGCCCGGCCACGCTAATTAGAAACAGATGGCCCCTGCGCGCCGCTGCTCGCTCCCGCAAGGTGGATGCCACCACAAGCATGAGTGCTTGAAAAGAGCTGACCAATTTCTAAAGGTCATCTCCTAGAGCAGCCCTGCGCGCTGCACTTGGCTTGACCTAGATGGAGTCCTAAACAACACAGATCCTAAGGTTACCAGCTGGTCCCAAAGTATCTCAGAAAAAGCTCCTTTGTTCAGCAAACTTTCCCCACTGGAGAACCTTACCTAGTGGGTTTCTAGCTAAACATGTAAACAAGAGGCTGTGATCTTTGACCATTTAATTCATCTTAGTTTTTCAATACCAGCCATTTTGCCAACATTCCTGAATGAGTTATTATTTACTGTCCCACACTGCATGCTACATTTCTAAGAAAACTGGTGACTTTAGCACAATCCAATATTTTAAAATCCCACAGGGCTAAAATGTAATCAAGCACTGCACCGCTATATGTCTATGTGTGAGTGAAACGGACAGAAGAACTGCCCAATTTGAAAGAGACTTCTAGCCGCAGATTCCTTATCTTAAAATATTCACCAGGCATCAGACTGGATCCGGAAGATTTTGGGCAGTACTCTTCGGCGTCTTTTGGGTCCACGTTGGCGGTGCCTGCGCCAGGAGTGACTGGCGCAATACCGATATAAGCGCCACCAAGGTGCGCTGACGTAAGTATTTTCCTTTTTGTGAAAGATAGCGCTGATCTGGTCTGAGCTACCCTGCATTTTTTTTTTGACTGCCTTTTTCCAACTTTGTGTGGAATCTATTTGAAATTTCATTTCCTTGTGTGAAATATGTCACCCAAGAAACCAACTGGTTTCAAATCATGTGGGGCCTGTCACAGGCAAATATCAGTGACAGACCCCTGCTTGGTATAGTTGATAGAGAAGTCGAGCTGCAAATTGATAAACTTACAATATTCCCAGGTGAATGTCTGGATCTGGAAGATTGCCCAGCAGTACCCCTGCACCCAGGCACCTGACATTGTTCAGCTACTGTGGGAGGTCAAGTTTGAAGGGCCACCAAGAGGCGTTCCAGGGGGACTGGTTGTTCAAACGTTGTGGTTGTTATTCTTGCAACTTTATGGTGCCCAAGAAGGATGAAGGACTTTGTCCTATTCTAGATCTGTGACTTCTCAACCTCTTCATTAAAAAGGAGAGTTTCAAAATGCTCATGCTCACCCAAGTTTTGTCTTCTCTAGACCCGGGAGACTGGATGGGAGAGTTGGACTTGCAGAATGCATATTTCCATATCCCCGTCCTGCCTGCCCACAGACGTTACCTGCGGTTCATGGTGGGCCAAGATCACTCACAGTTTGCTGTGACACCGTTCGATCTTACCAGTGCCCCACTGGTGTTCACCAAGGTGATGGCTGTGGTCGCAGCTCATCTGCGGAGGTCAGGGATTACTGCCTTCCCCTACCTCAGTGATTGGCTGTTAAAGGTGGACTCATCCCAAGCAGTTGTCACTAGTTGTCACTCAGCTTCAGACTACGGTGATCATCCTTCACTTACTTGGGTTCACTATCAATATCCCAAAGTCGCACCTGACTCACTCTCAGATGCTCCCTTTCACCTGAGCTGTTCTGGACACAGTGCAGTTTTAGGCCTGTCTTCTCATATGGCGAATCCAGGATAGTCAGCCTATGATTCCAATGTTTTAACTTCTATGATAAATGGATTTCGAAGAGACTGACTCTGAGGCTAAGGGGCCTTCTGCATCCTGCTTGTTACACATGCATGTTGGGATTTGCGGGCTCTGCAGTGGGATCTGAAGACCCAGTGGGCACGGCATCAGGGGAATCTCTTCAACTTGGTCTAGATCTTGGCAGGAACTGCACAAAACCTGCAGTGGTGGCTAACGAACTGCGATTAGATCAGTGGGAGAATCCTCTCCCTTCTCCAAGCAGATCTAACGGTAATGCACATGCGTCACTCTTGGGCTGGGGCACTATCTGGGAGAGGTGGAGATCAGAGGACTCTGGTCTCCTTAGAAGTACAAGCTCAACATAAACCTGTTGGAGCTTCAGATGATTTACTTGGCATTAAAAGCCTTTCTTATTTTTGTCAAGGAAGGCTGGTGTAGGTGTTCACGGACAACAACACATCCATGTAGCCAAATCCACCAAATAGGGTGTGGTGAGTTCGTGGACCCTCTGTCAAGAGGCCGCAAGTCTTTGGACTGTAACATCAGTGCATTTCCCTGGCAGTTCAACACCTTGTGGGCTATCTGAACATCCGAGCGTTCCAACTCAGACAAAGATACCTTGCTGATCACAAATGTCATTTTAGTGCTCAGCTTCTCTGTTTCTTCACTTTGTGAAGTGCAATTTTTCCTTCGAAAAGTTTCAGTGTGCAAGGTAACATGTCACCCGTAAGAAAATTGAGGTTTAATTCTTCTTGGGAGTGTTGCAAGCAGATGCCTGTGAAAGATCTCCATGAGGTGTGTCTGGTGTTTTGTTCAGGGCACACCACCAAGGTTAGCAGTGGCTGAGCCCAGATGAATCAGAAGGCTGTTCATAAATGCGAAGGAAAGCTTTACGTGGCATAACCCAAGACTCCACTCACCTGCTCCAGGCCGAAGTCAAGAGTGTGGTCCCTCTTCCAAAGTCATTCCAGTGGCAGATCATTATTTTGGTTGAAGTCTTCAGGCAAGTCTAAGAAGAAGCATAATAAATCCAAGCAGGACTCATTCTATTCCCACCACTTTTGTTCTCCAGAGAAGGCACAAGGGCATTATTGTCTGTGGATATCTCTTCCATTCCACTGAGAAGTTGGTCCTCAGTTTCTGGGTCTATCGGTGACGTCACAGCAGATTAAAGACTTTTGAGAGGCCATTCTGCACATCTTTGGTACACTTTCTGCTCAATCTAGTGCACCTTTGAGCACCAACGATCTGCAGTAGTCTCCACTGCAATGGCCTCTTATCAGGTTACTTCAGGATGCTCACCCTCGATGCCCTGTGTGCCCCTTGAACTACCTCAGGGTTTGCACCAGCATCAGTACCGATTTCAGGTTTAGCACCTAACTCTGCAGCAGTCTCATAGACATCAGTGCCAGCATCAATGCCATTGACGTTGCAAGTAGAGCCGCAACCAGTCGTGGTTGCCAAATTCATCTCTATCAAGGCCACACCCAGATCCCAAGATTACACAGCCAGTATTCAAAATCTCAGACTATTCCTCTACTGTGCACAGACCATAACCAGATTTTTGGCTCAGACTATGCCCAGTGCCAGCTATATAGAGATGACAGTGGAGGGAATGGGAAAGAGTTAGCCCCACCCCTTATGATGAGGACCATTGGTACATGTATCTACAGCATTGCACTGGGTTGGTGCATCGCCCTGGACCACCATGGAAAGAAGTACCTCTTTTGCTATTTTGAATCGAAGGGCTGCTGAAATTCTTGAGCTCCATCTCGTCACAATGGAGGTAAAAACAAATGCCCTCACTAGGTCCTTCAGCTTGTCCAGGCATTCACTGACCATTTTCTGCTGTTCAACAATGCCCTAACAACACACTATTGGGTACTTGGGCGAAAGCCATGTTCTGGCCCTCCAGTCAATGAAAAAGTCACTGGTCCCCATACACCAGCTAAAGGTGACCCTGACTTTTTAACTCCGCATCCAACCCTTGAGAGTTTTGTGGCACATGTGTCCACCAAGAGTTAACTCGAACACCATCCTGACAACTCTCTTGATAGGTAATCTAAATGCATGGAAATGTTTAACAGCAAAATAATATTCTCCTCAGCTAGCCTTGCTTTAAGGCCAATCAGTGCCAGCTGCCTCCTTGGACACTATATCCATGCACTTAAGGACATTGTTTTGGTGAGATCATACCCATAGTTCTCGAAGACTTATGAGCTTCATTTTTTTTTATTTTGCAGATTTATATAGCTCGAACTCGACCCGAAGGTATTGGAGCATTTTACATGAGCACCAGTTACGTTACACAAGGACACATTCATATTTTTTTTTTGGCAGGCACGAGCAGATTAAGTCATTTGTCCAGAGTCACGGGATGTGGAGTCGACCCGAGGCTCGAACCTTGGTTTCCCAGCTCCAAAGTCGGCAGTCTAGCCATCAGACCACATCCTGTCCACATTTTCATCCTCTTCCTTATCCCAAACAATGCAAGTCGGCCGGGATGCGAGTCTGGACACCATAGATTAGCTAGGAAAGGCTACTGGACAAGGGTGGCTCTCTGGTGCCATGCATGGATGGAACATACAGACTTCTCATGGGACATCCATGTGCCCTTAATGGTCTTGCATTATGACAGTCCCCACCTGTTTGGTCCTGAAGCGTTATATGGAGAGTCAAGCAACAGCACACTTCTTGGACCTTTCAGCACCACTCCGACATTTCCCACAACAGTTTTGCCCATACCGTGGGTGTGTCAAGAGCTTGGCATTTTGACTCCTCAGGCACACTGTTTGCACAAAAGACCTCCCAGCCACTTCATGGTTGGGGCCGTGGGCCCAACAGACAGTGACCAGGCCATCAGGTGCAGTGTTCCTCCCAAGCCAGAGTCTCTCCAACAACAACCTTAAATGCTCTTTACTGACCATGCCTCCTCCCGTAGGAAGGAGGCAGGATCAGCAACTTCCTTTGAGGGTGGCAGAGCTTGCTATACTGTTTCTATGTTTATTTGTCTGTGATTGCCGTTCCAAGAAAGGGCGTGGTTTTGTGTGCGCCCTTCATGTTTGGTGCCGAGCCATTTCTTGCTACATTGAAACCATTGGCTATGGAGTCTGTTGTGGTTTTACTTCAATGGGTGGCCTGGCTTCCTCAAACACCCAGTCTGATTCACAGAGCCGCAGTGAAGACATACGGCTTGTAAGGAGGTCCGAGCAGAAGAGGCATGGACTGCCTCCTTCATCTAGCTACGTGTACTGGCAGCATGCCTGCCAAGTTCTCTATGTTCCTTCATGTTCGTGACTTTGTGTTGTATCAAGAATGCCTTTCTGAACCCTTGGTTATATTCCTTGTGTGATATCTTTTACAGTTTCATGACTTGTTCAAACAAGAGAAAATGAACACCAGTGATATATAAAACGGCATGTTAGCAATGAGAAGGATCATTGCTCTTCGTATCTCGATATAGGAATGACACATATTAACTCCTCTCTGATTCTGCGTTTCTGATGTCATGTTTCTACTGTGCATGTGAGTGATTACTTAATCCTACATGTCTGAATGTATCTATGTTGGTACACAGAATGATTAGCCAGGGGAACGCTTAGTTAATGTACTATTTCTCTCTGACCACTACATGTTACGCATGCATGGTGGCTCATAGCAGACGCGTCCCTCAGACAGAATCCTGAAGAACCATCAAGGGCAATGCCAGCCAGGCAGAGAGGGCAACCAGTTTGTAGTTTTACCCACTCCCCTATTCCCTTGGGTGCACTTCTTGGGTAGCAGAGCTATATGTTCTCCGATCGAACATGAAGGGAAGTGGTTGGATATTATCTTCACACCATTGTCCCTTTCAGCAGGTCAAGCCATGTTAGTGTTTTATTCCTATAGTATTAATTGGCTTGAAAATTGTAACTAGTTCAGGATTGGTTAGATCCCAATGTTTCAGCCTCTGTCTTGGTTTTCAGTGGCTTCTTTGCATAATTGCATCATGAAACATGCTTGATTATGGCATATGTAGCCTCTGGGGTGGGATTTGAAGTCTCAGTGGACCCAACACCAGGGTAGCCTTTTGGATTCCATCCAGGTATCAGAGGAAACTGCGAAAGATCTGCAGTGGTGGCTACTCGACCATTGTTGCCCCAGCAGCAGAACCCTTTCCCTCCCCCACCCATAATTGACGGAGGTGGAGGAGCCATCACTACTGGATTGGGGAGGCCATCTAGGAGAGATGGAGATCAGACAAATCTGACATAGTCCCACCTTCACATAAATCTGATGTACCATTTTCTTGCCATCGTAAACCTTCCTGCCAGCCTTAAAGGGCAAGCTGATTCAGGTTCTCATGGGCAACCCCAACTGTATGTGTTACTGCAACAAGCTGAACTGGCAAGGTTTTTGGTCCTGCACCAGGAGCCTCTGCACTGCTGGAACTGGCTGAACCGTCACAGTATTTACCTGGTGGCATATCACCATCATTAAATACCCGGGTAGACAAGCTCATTTGATTATGCCAATGGGTCACAAAAGACAGTTACTCCTGGAGGTGGCACAGGGTATCTGCCTGCAGTGGGGATAATTCTTGCTTAATCTTTTTGCCACCACAAGAATGTGCAATATCAACTGTGTTACACACAGGAGTTCCTGAGAATGCTCTCTTGGACATGCATTCTCCATGCAGAGGAGCCCAGGACTCCTGAATGCTGTTCAAGTCACCCACTGTGATACGTTTTCTAAAAGATTTACAACATATGTTTCTGCTAAGTCCTTAGTGATGCCACAGTTGGACTTGAATTTGGTCCTCAGATTCCTCCTATGTACCTCTTTCAAATCAATGCACAGATGTCAATTGCATCTCCTCACCTTGAAAATGGTCTTTCAGGTCACAATAATGTCCGCAGCAGTGTGAGTAAGCTTCAGGCCCTCTCAGTCCAGCCTTCTTATACTACCTTTTTCCTGGTCAAACTGGTATTACGGACTTGAGCAGTGTTCCTTCCGAAGGTGGTGACACTTTTGCATGTTGTACAAGCCTTTACTCTTCCGACCTTTGTTCTCCATTATTCCTCAAAAGAGAAAGAAAGGTTCTATTAAACCTGTCACCTCGACGTGGGTCTCCCTGCCATTTTTGCTTTTGCCTCATGTATTTTTGCTGGTGTTAGATGCTTTGGGCACTGTGCCACTGCTGTCCAGTGCCACAGTGCAAGTGCTCCCTATCATAAAATTGATGTATGGATTAGTGATTCCATGATTGGCTGGTTTGGTTTACCTGTCAGACCCTAGTACAGTGCACCAGGAGTGCCCAGGGCTTGTAAACCATATGCTGCTGGTGGGCTTGCAGCACTGGTTGTGCCACCCACAGAAGCAGCCTGTAAAAGTGTGTCTAAGGCTTACCATTGCAAAGCCTGTGTGCAGTCTGGTACTGCCATGCTGACTGGGCAAGTGCACCCACTTGCCAGTCCCTAAACCTTACCTTTTCTTCATGTCAGACAACACTATGGTAGGCCCAAGGGCTGGGTGCATTGTAAGTATAGGGTAGGACAAGCCCTGGTGTGTAGCATGTCCTAATAGTGAATTACAGCCATTTTCGTTTTCACTATTGCAAGGCTACCTGTTCTCCATAGGCCAGAATGGGCAGTTAGATTATTACATTTTATAATCCTAACTGACTCAGGGAACATGGTAGAAATTTGAGTTTAGTATGCCTGAACTCAGAATGATAAAATACATATGTTAGTGTTTGAAAATGCCACTTTTATAAAGTAGGTATTTTCTTGTCTAACTATCCAAGCCTGCCTCTGCTAAGTTGTATATTCATTGTCTGGAGTTTGAGTGACAGGGGCTGGGGATTCCAGGAGACAGGGTGAGTCAGCACAGTGGTGAATAGAGAGATCTGCATCTAGATGGGAGGGAGGAGTTGCACCTGGGACTTGAATTGGGCTGTGCCTTCCCTCCAAAATGCTGGCTCTACCCCCTGTGGTACATCTGATGTCTCTGCCCTGCACTGAGAAAGGAGAGAAGGAGTCATGTCAGCAGAGTGCTTCAGAGCTGTGCCTTCCCTCCACAATGCTGGCTCCACCTCCTGTGGAGCGTCTGATGTTTCTGCGCTGCACTGTGAAAGGAAGGAAGGAGTCATGTAAACAGAGTGCTCCAGGACTGACCAGAACTGGTTTGGACTAGGCAAAGGCCCCTCTGCCCTCAGAGGACAAAGGGTTTTGGGGTATAAGTATTGGGACCCTGATCCCAAGAATTTAGATCACTTTTGGACAAATAAGAAGAAACCTTTGCTGAGGAGTGGAACCAGATGTAACTGAGGAGAGGCTATCCCTACGCTGAAGTGCTGCTTGGGGGATCGGCCTGCGGTGGTTGCCTGACTGCCAAAGACAGGAGAAAGGAACTTTGTGTACTTTAGTCAACTTGTAAAGGATCTCCACGGGCTTGAGAGAAGAGCTTGCCTCCTGCTGAACTCTCAGGGACAACAGACTTCAACCCCCAGCTCCCCAAGACTTCTTTGGAAGTGCCAGCTAATGTTTTGGGGCATTCTAAGGGACTGCGTGTTGCAAGGAGCTGGAGGCGTCTCGCAATGAAGAAGAAGTGTGTTGCCGTCGCAGCCGCTACCGTCGCATCGTGGATGTCACCGCTGTAGCTGTCGCATTGCACCGCATCAAGAGAAGTGTCTTGCAACGAAGAAGAAGCGTGTCGCCGTAGCAGCCGCTGCCGTCGCATCGTGGATGTCGCAGCTGTAGCTGTCACATTGTACCACATCAAGAGAAGCGTTTCACAACGAAGAAGAAGAGTGTCGCCGTTGCAGCCACTGCCGTTGCATCGTGGATGTCGCAGCTATAGCTGTCGCATTGCACCGCATCAAAAGAAGCGCCTTGCATCCATGGAGAAGTGTATCGCCGTCGGAGCTGCTGTCGTTGCATCACGAAACAAGGGTGTCGCCGCTGCAGCTGTAGCATCAAGCGGAAGAGTCACGCATCGTCGGAGAAGAATGTCACCGCCAAAGCTGCTGTCGTCGCATGACAGAACAAGGGTGTCGCCGCTGCAGCTGACTTATCGAGTCGAGACTTCTCGCAACATCAGAGAAGCGTACCGCATCAAGAAGAAAACAACTTCTTTATTTTTGTGCCCCAAAATTTAATTGCATCGCGGCGTTGCTCGCCGCATCGCCCCGGAGACGCAGTAAGGAATCAACGCATCACCATCTATGCAACACTTTAGTTGCCCTGCGTGTCGCATCATAAGGTACATTGACTCAAAGTGTTGCATTTTAAGATATAAAGAGAACTAAGCTAATTCTACCATTTTAAGTACAGTATTATGGATTTTTGTCGGTTGTGGTCTTGTGTTAAATCTATATAAAGAATACTTATTTTTAATATACAACTGTGTGGTGTCCATCTGTTGTGTTATCACTGGATTACTGTATGTGTTCACAAATGCTTTACACACTGCCTCAGAGATAAGCCTGTCTGCTCATGCCAAGCTACTAAGGGGTGAGCAGGGGTTATTTTAGGAGCTTACCCCCTTACCCTGACTAGAGGCAAGGGTCCCTATTTGTCACAAGTAACTACCTGTGCCAACTAGAGACCCCCAAATCTAACAGGATATTCCCTTGTACCTATAGAGAGCACTGGGCTTTTACATCAATTGTTTCAATGGACATTGGGTGGACAATCAGCTCTTTGTGGGGTTGTCTGGTGCAAAGAAGGACAGGGCAGTGTGGAAACACCCCTTCTCCTGATGGATAGTTCTCTGTATTAACATCTTATACTTACTAAGAAGCAGCCTTCAGAAGGCATGAGGACTCATTTCCCCAAGGCGAAGGCTGCTACCACTGCTTTGGCAAACAGAGTACATGTCTGAATATCTGTCAGGCAGCTATATGGGCATTAGTGTACACGTCCACTACTCCCTTGGCAGCCAGGTCTGAAAGGGAGGGTATTTCGCCTTCCGGTCCTACAGAACTTGGCAATCTCAGCCATGCCACAGAGGCATCACTTTTGGAGGTACTGCTTTGGTATCTATTTACAAGTTTAGGAATCTTTGGTTAGAGGTAGCCATCAGAAGAACAAGTTACCATCAGTAACACTCTTTCTGGTGGCTACTCTATCTAATAGCAGGTTCCTCCCTTTGTCCTACCTCCCCTTTCAGAATGAATGATCTCCTTTTCCATCTAAAAAGGTCCCAATTTAGGAATCTGCACACTAGTTGTCCCAGTCTGCTGTTGGACTCCACATATGAAGCGTATGAAAAGACACTGATGTCAACATACATAGGTGGCACTTATATGAGGTTCTTGAATGGAACAGCATCTCAGAGCAGCATGACACTGCTTACTGGCACTCAGGAGCACTGCTTTTGAGGTAGCCAATAAACTAATATCTAGAAGCTCAACAGCAGGAAAAGGACCTACTTGACAGGGGTGCTTTGAAAATGTCAACCAGCCCGCTTCCTTTTCTACGAGGACAGGGGTGTAGATCCCTACAGTTGGGAGAGGTGTCTAGAATGAGATTGGGTGACCGAGGCATCATTATTCTAAGATTCTGTTATAAACAGGATATCCGGTGCAGAGTCCTGTACAAAATCAGAATCTCTATTTTATGCTTACATATATATCAGGAATTGATTTAGATGCTTGCAAGCTGATTGGAGTGTGGCGTTTTGCTAGGGGAGTTCTAACAGGTGCTAGGATGAGACTTTCTGGTCACAGACGAGACAGTGATGGACAAGGCAGGAGTCAGGGTTAGAAGCTGATAACAAGAGTACATAAGCTACAAAGGACATTCCAGCAAGGGCAAGCAGCAGACAAGCAGTGCAACTGGTAAGGGAATGGAAGAGGCGCCAAAGAGAAGCCAGTCTGTGCCAGTCCGCGTCCAGACGCGTCCTGCGTGTTCTGGCCCAGGACTTACATCATGGCAGGGACTTTCTCTTACAACTCCTCTTCTCTTCTCTCCCTACGACCCCTTACCAAGTCGTCTTGTAACCATTCATTCCTCCCAACCAACACTAAGTATCATTGCAAGGTCTGTGATTGGCGCCCACTTCCTTCACTCAGCTGTCATTCGTCCTCTGGACACAAATGGAGAATGTTTCTCCTCAACTGTCGGTCTTTACCGAAACACTTCACTGAACTGTACATGCTGATTGAAGAACTTAACCCCGATGCTCTGTTTTTAACAGAGACATGGCTCCAGATAGACAAAGACCCGACCGCAGTATGGGTCACTCCCCAAGGATACACACTTAAAAGATCGGACCGCCAGACTGGGAGAGGTGGTGGATTGGCTATTATATATAGGGACAGCTATAAGTGCCGCGTCACTCCAACCACCACATCAGTTTGCGAGAGTCTCCACTTCTCGTTAGAACTTTCTCCCACTACCACCTTCTATGGCATCCTAGCATACCGCCCACCTGGCTCCCTCAATAACTTCATTACCAAGATTATAGATCTTGCTGCAAGCGTCGTTTTGACCTCACCCAATCTTACTTTGCTCGGGGACCTTAACTTACATCTAGATGACCCCCACAACTCATCAGCCAACAATCTCCGCTCCAATCTGCAAGCCATGGATTTATGCCAGAAGGGCTTCCATGCAACGCATAATAAAGGTCATCTTCTTGATCACATCTACAGTAACATACATAATCTCATGGTGGAGACTCCTATTCCACTACCCTGGACCGACCATTTTTTAATTACCATCACTTGGTGCACTAATCCCCCCCCCCTCCTCTCATAAGCTCACCAAGCATCGAGGTAGGAAATGGCCCTATCTTCCCCTGCCTGACTGGGAAGCCGCCATTGCCAGAGACCCACCTGAGAAGGTAACTAATCCCAGTATGGCCACTAATAACTTTAACAACTGGATTTCCAACACCCTTGATCAGGTCCTTCCCAAACATGCCTGTAAATCTATAAGAAGACCTAAAGTTTCTTCATGGTACACACCTGCCCTCAGACTCAGGAAATTAGCCTGTCGTAAACTTGAGAGAGCCTGGAGGCAGGACCATTCTCAACTCAGAAAGGCTGAGTATAGGGCTGCCATAAAACTCTACAAAACGGAGATAAAGGCGGCACAAGTTCTTTTTTATGAAGGGAAGATCAATGCGGCGGCGAATGCCCCCAGGGAAATTTTCAAAATTGCTAAATCCCTTATCTTACCCCTTGCTGAGCGTCCCTCTGTCGAAGGCGCCCAAAACCACTGTAATGATCTGGCCGTCTTTTTCTCCCAAAAGATTCAGGCCATATACTCCTCATTTAATAACACCAAGGATGATTCGGAATCCCTCTCCCTCACCACCCCTGACTCCTCTGTCCCCTGTAAGCTGGATGAAATCCCACTCCTTGACACCCCTGGACTAGATAAACTGATCCCTAAGATCACTTCCGGCTCTCCCTACGACCCAGCACCACCTCAGACCCTCATCAAGGTCATGGACGTCATTCGTCCGGTCATCTTGGACGTTCTTAACACTTCCATCTCTTCCAAATCTGTTCCACCATCTTGGAAGTGTGCGATGGTGAAGGCCTTGTTAAAAAAACCCAACCTCGACCAGAGCAATTTGGCAAAATATCGCCCTATCTCTCTTCTTCCGTGGCTGAGAAAATTGCTTGAGAGGCACGTTAACAACACCTTAATGGACTACTTAGAGTCCAATAGCCTGCTGCGTGCCTCTCAGACAGGGTTCCATCCTCAGCACGGAACCGAAACCGCCCTCCTTGCGGTAACGGAAGAAGCGAGAGCCGTTCTGGACCGGGGAGGAAAAGTCGCCATCATTTTATTAGACCTCAGCGCCGCGTTCGACACGGTTAACCATGCCACGCTATTACACCGACTGGCGGGCATGGGCGTGTCGGGCGCGGCCCTGGAATGGCTGACATCCTTCCTGGATGAGCGATTCTTTCAGGTCTTCGAGGGTGAGGCAGTGTCTCCCAAACACCCACTTAGGTGCGGGGTCCCCCAGGGCTCCTCCCTAAGTCCTACCCTTTTCAATGCCTACATGGAACCTCTAGACAGGATAGTCTATCCCTTTGGTGTGCGTATTGTCACCTACGCGGACGATACCCAATTGGTGGTCTCTTTAGACCACTCTGAGGGATCGTCCCCCACCTTAGGCCCCTGTCTAGAGGCTGTTGCCAGATGGATGCAATCTTCCTGTCTGAAACTCAATGGGGAGAAGACAGACATCATCCTACTGGGCAACCCTTCCCCCTCTGCCCTTGCATCCATCTGGCCACCATGTTTAGGCCCGTCTCCCGTCCCTAAGTCCCAGATAAAGAGCCTTGGGATCTGGCTCGACAAAGCACTAGACTTCTCGGTCCAGGCTACCAAGACGGCCGCCACCTGTTTTGGGCTAATGAGGATGTTGCGGAAGGTGCTCACTCTGCTCCCATTCCAGGCGAGGAGGGTCATGGTCCAGGCCCTGATACTCTCTCGCCTGGACTATGGGAATGCCCTTTATATGGGAGTCCCGACCTCCGTCACTCAGAAGCTCCAAGTCACACAAAACAGTGCGGCTCGCCTACTCTACAATATCCCCCGCTGGCAGTCAGCTAAGAACGCCCTTAAGGAACTTCATTGGCTCCCAGTGGCGGCAAGAGTGCAATTTAAGGCTATGTGTATTTTACACAAATCGTTCCACCGAACGGGCCCCGCAATTCTACACCCTATGGTTACGCCATATGTTTCGTCCCGCTCCCTTCGCTCTTGCACTCTTCAGCTGGCAACGTCCATCAAAGTCAAGAAAGCCCGCTGGGGAGGCCGCTCTTTTTCCCATTCGGCGGCCAGACTTTGGAACTCCCTCCCGCTTCCTCTACGGGAAAACAGCAACCATATGTCTTTTAGGAAAGCCCTGAAAACGCACTTGTTTGCCAATACCTGCTGAACTACCCTGAGCCCGCACTAAGCAATCATTCACAAGCGCTGCGAGGCCTCTGGGTAGCTACGCGCTATACAAGTGCAATTTTTCATTTCATTTCATTTCATTTCATGTGGCTGGGACTTGATTAGGTGCATGTAGTGGGTTGCCTATAATGCCCCTGTTAGATGAGCAAGGTGCATGTGTCTGTATTATAAAGGCCCAGCATATAAGGAATGAAGGATAGTGAGTGGAGTGGACAACTTAGCCCAGCTGTAAAAGAAATACTATCCTGGGGTTGCTAGGAAAACAGAACCAGAGCCTGCCCATTCTTAGTGACGAGTGTTCCTCATCCTACATCTACCTTGCAAAGAAAATGATATTAAAAATGCAAATAAACATAATGAAATCAATAATAATTGAAATAATACACTTAAAACCAGTGAGCTCAAATTAAAACAACAGATTAAAATGATCAGCTGGACACAGTGCCAGCCTCCACCCCAAAGTACAAGAAAATAAAAGCGATGGAGAGAAAAACTGAGAAGAAAAGAGTACTGGTTTTGCCAGAATCCAAATGTGTCCATAGAAGCATCCATGTTATGAAAGCCTACCACATAGCGCATGAAGGATAGTGGGCACAGTCTACTGCTGATCACTAAGAGTGGCTATAAAAGAAATACTTCATCGTGGTGGGCAAAGAATACAGAACGGGAGCTTGACCACTGCTAATAAAGAGCTTTGCAATGCATATTACACCTGCTGGGAAAGGAAAAGGCAAATAAATGAAAAGGTTGAACCAATACAATGGAAACAATAGTAATTAGTACAATAACATACACACCATTTGTTAATCAATAGTTTTGGGGTATTGGCCATCTTTTCACCTTTATTCTAGTATGGAACAGTTTCCTACTGATACAACTCACCCTTCCTGGAGTACTCCGTTCCTTGCAAGGCAGGAGAGAGAAAAAAATTGTGTCTGTATGTAACCCCCATATGAGTTGCCAATAAGGTACTTGTAAACCCTTCTAGCAACTCACTCCAAGTCTCCATCTCCATATCCCTGCACTGCTCCTTGCCAGCCCCATTCCCCTCATATGCTATTTTTTCACAGGCAGTTGTGTGTGTGTTCAGAACAATAAAACATCAATGGAGTAGAGATTGAATGTGCAATTGTTAGACCTGTCATCCTTAGGGTGGTCTTCCCCCAAAGCTATTGCCTGCTTACCTTCCCTTTTTGCTGTAACTTTTTGTTGGCCTGAACACTTTACCACTGCTAACCAGTGCTAAAGTGCATGTGCTTCTCCCCTAAACATGCAAACAAAACAGGTGATGGACAGAATGTGGATCAATGTCACACATTCACCCCAGTCCAAAGATCTGGGCCCAAATCCATCGTTTTTTTGCACTCCACACCACCCTGGGTTAGACAATGGCGATATGCAAATCAGCTCTGACCCTGTGCCCCATGGGAACAGTCCAGTCCGAACTACAAAAGCCATGTCCTTCCCAGAACGGAATCAAGCATCCGAGGACCGGACCGGTTTCGAAGTAACACCTCTCATCAGCCCGGCTAGCTCGACTCCAGTGGTGTGGAGTGCCTGGGACCCACGTCTGAGCATCCCCAGCGCACCTATGGCGGCAATTGCAAACAAAACAGGTGATGGACAGAATGTGGATCAATGTCACACATTCACCCCAGTTCAAAGATCTGGGCCCAAATCCATCGTTTTTTTGCACTCCACACCACCCTGGGTTAGACAATGGCGATATGCAAATCAGCTCTGACCCTGTGCCCCATGGGAACAGTCCAGTCCGAACTACAAAAGCCATGTCCTTCCCAGAACGGAATCAAGCATCCGAGGACCGGACCGGTTTCGAAGTAACACCTCTCATCAGCCCGGCTAGCTCGACTCCAGTGGTGTGGAGTGCCTGGGACCCACGTCTGAGCATCCCCAGCGCACCTATGGCGGCAATTGCAAACAAAACAGGTGATGGACAGAATGTGGATCAATGTCACACATTCACCCCAGTCCAAAGATCTGGGCCCAAATCCATCGTTTTTTTGCACTCCACACCACCCTGGGTTAGACAATGGCGATATGCAAATCAGCTCTGACCCTGTGCCCCATGGGAACAGTCCAGTCCGAACTACAAAAGCCATGTCCTTCCCAGAACGGAATCAAGCATCCGAGGACCGGACCGGTTTCGAAGTAACACCTCTCATCAGCCCGGCTAGCTCGACTCCAGTGGTGTGGAGTGCCTGGGACCCACGTCTGAGCATCCCCAGCGCACCTATGGCGGCAATTGCAAACAAAACAGGTGATGGACAGAATGTGGATCAATGTCACACATTCACCCCAGTCCAAAGATCTGGGCCCAAATCCATCGTTTTTTTGCACTCCACACCACCCTGGGTTAGACAATGGCGATATGCAAATCAGCTCTGACCCTGTGCCCCATGGGAACAGTCCAGTCCGAACTACAAAAGCCATGTCCTTCCCAGAACGGAATCAAGCATCCGAGGACCGGACCGGTTTCGAAGTAACACCTCTCATCAGCACGGCTAGCTCGACTCCAGTGGTGTGGAGTGCCTGGGACCCACGTCTGAGCATCCCCAGCGCACCTATGGCGGCAATTGCAAACAAAACAGGTGATGGACAGAATGTGGATCAATGTCACACATTCACCCCAGTCCAAAGATCTGGGCCCAAATCCATCGTTTTTTTGCACTCCACACCACCCAGGGTTAGACAATGGCGATATGCAAATCAGCTCTGACCCTGTGCCCCATGGGAACAGTCCAGTCCGAACTACAAAAGCCATGTCCTTCCCAGAACGGAATCAAGCATCCGAGGACCGGACCGGTTTCGAAGTAACACCTCTCATCAGCCCGGCTAGCTCGACTCCAGTGGTGTGGAGTGCCTGGGACCCACGTCTGAGCATCCCCAGCGCACCTATGGCGGCAATTGCAAACAAAACAGGTGATGGACAGAATATGGATCAATGTCACACATTCACCCCAGTCCAAAGATCTGGGCCCAAATCCATCGTTTTTTTGCACTCCACACCACCCTGGGTTAGACAATGGCGATATGCAAATCAGCTCTGACCCTGTGCCCCATGGGAACAGTCCAGTCCGAACTACAAAAGCCATGTCCTTCCCAGAACGGAATCAAGCATCCGAGGACCGGACCGGTTTCGAAGTAACACCTCTCATCAGCCCGGCTAGCTCGACTCCAGTGGTGTGGAGTGCCTGGGACCCACGTCTGAGCATCCCCAGCGCACCTATGGCGGCAATTGCAAACAAAACAGGTGATGGACAGAATGTGGATCAATGTCACACATTCACCCCAGTCCAAAGATCTGGTGGTGTGTAGTGCAAAAAAACGATGGATTTGGGCCCAGATCTTTTGACTGGGGTGAATGTGTGACATTGATCCACATTCGATCCATCACCTGTTTTGTTTGCAATCTCCCCTAAACATGGTAGCATTGGTGTATACAATTTTTTGACATATTTAGTTTACTTGTAAGTCCCTTGTAAAGTGGTATACCATATACCCAGGGCCTCTAACTTAAATGCTACTAGTGGGCCTGCTGCACTGACTGTGCCACCCACACAAATAGCCTTTTAAACCTGTCCAAGGCCAGCCATTGTAGGGCCTGGGTGTGCAGTTTACTGCCATTTCAACTTAGCATTTAACACCACTTGCCAAGCCATAAAACTCTTCTTTTATTACACATAAGTCACCCCTAAGGTAAGCGTGAGTTAGCCCTAAGGGAAGAGCACTATGTAAATAAAAGGTACGGCATGTACTTTTAACTTTTACATGCCCTAGTATTGACCAGCAGCTAAATTTGTTTTTCACTACTGTGAGGCCTACTCCTCTCATAGGCTAGCATTGGGAATCCCTTGGTAACGTGGACATTTCTCTGCTCTTACTGCTCTGTGTGCCTTGTAGCCTGTCTCCAATACACGTCTTGTGTGGGTGACTGCTACATTTTGGGCATTCCCTCTAGACAGCCACAAACACAGGAAGGTTGGGCATGACAGAAGACTTTTCTGCATTCTGATAACTCCACCCGGGCAGAAAGAGAGGGGGAGGTGACACATCTGAATAGGCAGTGCCATGTTCCCCACACAATGGGCTGATTACCCCCTACTGATAGTCTGGAGCCAGGACTGGGAACAAAGAGGGGCCTGTGCACTTCAAGGACCTGCTTTGAAGTCACCCCAACTTCAAAGGCACAACTGGGTATACAAACTGGGGCTCCAAGAGAGTACACTATTTACCTTTGAAGAACTCTGCCAGGGGTAGATTGCTGTGCTAACAAGGATTGACACTCTGCTTGACTGCTGCTCTGGAAAAACTGATTTTCTGCTTTGCTGGGCTGCCCCACTGCCTGCTGATCTCTAACCTGTTGAGGAAAAGGACTGGACCCATCTTGCCTTGCTTAATTGCCCAGTGTAATGATAACATGACATAAAAACACCACTGGACAAAGGCAATTTTAAAAGATAAGGAAAGAAAGAAATGTCGCTAATACACTGAAATTAAAAACTGGTGGAAAACTGTTCCTGCAACTTTAAAGAACTATGGAAGTGCCTTATCCCATCGTTCCCAGCAGGGATGCAGTTGTGCAGTTCACTTATAAGATCCCAATTCGAACTATGATCCTGCAAAACTGACAAATTGGTGGGACTCTTATGAATGTAGAGAAAATATCCATAAAGGTGAACTAAGGTTACTATTTACTAAAATTTCTCTTCGCATAATTGAATTGTCTGTGATATTCATAAACCGTAGAATAGGAAGATTAACTCAACCTAGGAAATACATGTCAAGGGGCATTGGACGATTCCTCATGCAAGCCCGACCCACTGTTTGTCCTACAGTCGCAATCCGCGCTGGAGTTCTGGCATTAATACTTAGCAATAGTATGCAGCAGTGCCTGATTGGCTGCCTTGCAAATGTGGCAAATAGGAATATTCCTCACCTTGTATGGGGTGGCTACTTTACCTTTAGTGGCGTGAGGCCCAGACCTACCACTTAAGGGCCTGTCATGTTAGTGGTAGCAGTTTATAAAGCATTTGGCTTTCCAAGTAGCTATTCTATGGTCTATTTGGAAGACACTGTCCCTGTACATGCAGCTCAGCTCCTTATTTAAAGAATAGCTGCTTGGACATGTATATATTTGGTTCTGTGCAAGTAGGATTGCAAAGCTCTGTTAAAATTGAAGTTATATATAGACGTTGCTGCCAGTAAAGAAGTTAATTTCAGGGAATTCGTTGAGAGAGGAAACTGTGTAACTGCTATAGAAATAACCTAAGGAAGGAAAGAAGAATAAATCCAAAGACTTTATCATTATGTAAAAATGTCTGAGAATCCTCCTTAAACTATGCTTGAACACACTTGCTATCATGATGATGATGATTATGATAGAGATTTGTAAAGGGTTACATTTGAGGACCAGCTAAGCTCTGCCTGCATGCTCTGCTGGTATATGCACCCATAGGTTCCCCGCCCCCTGCTCCGAAGGTTTGGATGGAAATCATGCAGAGGGAACATGATAAACAGGGCAGGACTGGCCACAGCGGGCATCGGGTGTTTTCCTGGTGGGCTGGAAAGATGGGGGCTGGTTTTGGACTGGTGGGGCCATTTTTAGGTCTCTCTGAGTCAGCGCGCACGCGCTGCTCAGAGAGACATTTAGTAGCCGCTTTGGGAAGTACTCCCAAAGTGGCGACCAGCTTGCTAGAACACGCACACGCACACGCACACGCGACTTGCACAGCACTTTTTCACATTGTGCGTGCACAACTCGCGTCACCACTCGCGTTTTTTTTTTATTTAATTTTTGCGCGCACGCGCACACAACTCCCTGCCGGGTCGCGGCCAATGCTTGCTTTTGCGCGATTGCAATGATTTTTATTATTCGTGCAAATGAGATTTCCAGAGTTTTTTTTCCCGCCGCTTAATATCCAATTCTCAGTTGTCCGTTTTATGCTGGAGGGTGAGTCGGTAGTTATTTACCCCATGCTCACGGCCTTGATTGTTTTTTTGACTGCTTTTCTATAAGAGAGCTATTCCTTCTCCCACTCCTCCTTTTCATTCTTTTACTGAGACTGGTTTCTTTTTTTTTCTTTGTATGTTTTAAACTAACCCTCTAACCATGTTCATCAGAATATTCTGGAATCTACACTGGCTGCTTCTTGTTGAAGGCTTAACGGGATGGCACAGAGTACATGATAAGTCAAGTACCAAGGATCCTCTTGTGTAGATGGCTGTTCCGGTATAATTTCTAGTTAGAATACATTTGCTTCACGTCACACTGTACCATTTGGCCCTCCTTTCAGGGTGCTTCTGACCTCTTTCTCTTCACAGCAGAGAGTAGTTAATCATAAGCAAAGTCTTAAAAGATATCTCTCATTTGACAATATTAAAATGGGATAATTGAAAGCAATGCAATTTTAGGTGTATAAACATTATGTTGAGCGCAAACAAAAGTGGTGAACTTGCCTTCCCATGTGTAATGGCCGGATTTTCTGCTTAGATGGGATCAGCCCCTAGGGGCCCTCCTAACCCAGCCAAAATGTAATCACCTCCCTCCTTAGAACGTATTTACAATGGGTATGGATACATATATGTACATTTCGTACCTAAGGATGGGGAAATAGCAATAAACATGCATAGGTTTTCTACCATATCCTATTCATATCAGCTAGTCTCGCGGCCACTCAGACCCAGACTAATCTACCCTGAGGCAGATATGACACACAATCCGGCGTGTCTACACACATGGGTCTGCAGCCCCAGTGCTCTCATTTACACACGGTCCGCAATCTGGCAGACCTCCACGCTGGTCTCCTCCCCAACGCTCTCATTTACACACGGCCCGCAATCCGGCAGGCCTCCACACCGTCTCCTTCTGGTGCTCTCACTAACGCCACTTACCAATGACGACCACTTTCCTATGGACACCTATGGTTTTCTCTCTATATGTTGGGAAGTCTCTCTCACTATTCACTAAGGGCTTGCTACTACAACATTAGGAGTTAGCCAATTACTAATATGTGCCTTCTGCTCCTGGCATCAAATGTTCCCTATCTCCCTACTTATTCAGTCACTCCTTACCTGACCGGGATTCACATCCGTTCATGCAAACAACGCCTGACTAGGAGAACTAGATTACTATGATTGAACAAGAATACAAGGCACATGTCAGTTCACTAAGAACTGGGGTTATCTTTTAATTACAACAATATAGACACATACACAGATCTGTATTATAATAGACACATCCACATGTAACTGACAAAAACTATAAATAGAACACACCGCTGCAAGGAAAAGGATTAGCAATAGAATGGCCTAGGGAATAAAGACAAGATTAAGATGTAAGTGTAAAGTAAACTAATATGACAGGGCTGATATCACCTGATTAGTGTGAAGTCTTGTTCTAGCTGTCATCTGGGCTCCTCTCTCGTCTGTGTCTTGGCTCATCTCAGACTCTCTCTCTCTCCTGCACTCTTGGATACACCTCTGCGCTGATCACTTTGCACTGGATTTCTCTCCCCCACGGACTCTCTCCACCTTCCAACTTCAATCTAATAGTTTCGGCCGTTCTGATACTGTTCATTCCACTAGCTTGTTCACTCTGTTTCAAGGTTTCTGTGCCAATGTCCAATTAACTCCAGCTGCTCCCACAGGTTAATCCACGATATACTTCAGTCTCTTCTAAAAGGCATTACTTCAGACTCCAGCTATTCACAACTCCTCCTGATAAGCAACTGCTTCTGACTGCTTCCTTCAGTTCCAGCTCACTGACTGTCTGTTTGTCTTCTCTCTGTTCCAAGCATTTTCTGTCTCTTCTCCTCTTGCAATTCCACTCCTCCAACTCTACCAACACTCTCTACTTCTCCAATTCAACTCAGCTTTCTCTAGCTTGAACTCTCTCTCTCTCTCCTACTCCAACAGCTCCTCACTCTTCTACCACTCCAGCTCGATTCCCTGACTCCGCCTCTGCACTTCACTATTATAGAATGCTGTTTCCTCATGGAAAGTTCCAGCCATCAGCCTGCCGCCCATCAGATCCCTGCACCACTCCGCGCCAAGGACACACACCCAGCCAGCCGGCCTTTTGTTGTGTCTTCCACACAGAGAATAATACAGCCTACCGATAAGGGCTGGCCCAGACCGGTTCTCTCCAAGTGAACAACAGCTTTAACTATAAACATTACCTTTACTCTGCAAGCCTCTCAGCTCCATCAAGATGGAGTCTCTCTAGTTCTGAGCCTTATAGGCCTGAGAAGGATGAAATACCCCTTAGCTCTGTCAGAGTACCTACATAAACCATACCAATGTGTAATATAAAGTCAGGACCACAGGATCCAACCTCTACTATAAGCAAGTATGTCAAAGCCAATAGGCAATAGACAGATTAGAGTCAAGAATAAGGGATCTATCATCATATTAAGCAGCTATCCTCTTCTAGGTCTGGAAAAAATGGCTTAAAAGGGCCAACACAAGCTAGGAATACATATCCTAGATGTGAGCAAGATTAAAGTCTATATCACTGCTAAATAGAGCCAAAAACCCTGTCAAGACATTCCACCCTTAGACTTTATCTTGCGAGCATCTAACAACAACAACATCCATATAAACAAACATCAACATAATCTATCAACAAATCAAAAACCAAAAAACTCTCTAAAATGAATGACAACTTAAAGAAATTCCACCTGAAAGTTAATGTAGGGAATAGAAATCTAACAACTAACTGAAAACAAATCAAAGCACCCTCGACCTGAATGCTGAAACATATCTAAGATTTGATCTGATAAGAACAGAAACTATCCAAAGCATCCTCAAACTAAATGTGCCTCAACTTCTAGTGATAACTGGTTAAATCTAGTGATATAGGGACTTATTTGTTGAATGAAAACAGCAAGGGGCCTAAATGGGGCCTACCTACTTCGGACAACTTAAGAACTAAATGTGCCTCAACTTCTAATGATAAAACAACAAAGGGCCTAAATGAGGCCTACTTACTATGGTCAACTTAAGCTAATGATAACTCATGAAATCTATTGGTGTAGGGCCTTGTTTGTGTGATAAAAATAACAATGGGCCTAAATGAGGCCTACTGACATTGGTCAACTTAAGGAAACATTTGGTGAAATCTGAGAAATAAACATGACAAATTGTTCTCAAGGTCTGGGCAAACATTAATAATAGATGTAGGACATAATCATACTAAAAGACACACCTCCCAGGACAACTTAAAGTCTAGGGTAACCACCCTTGGATCAATCAAAGTGAAAGTGTAATAACAGGAAAATAAAGACAACCCCATTCCTACAAGATAGCTGGTGTAGCACTAAGCATTGAAATATATATAAATGTGGTGTATATATAAAAGCACAATATCATAAAACAGTTAGCATCCAGGTTCTTCACACTGTGGAACACATGTGTGTACCACCATTTAAAAATTATCAATCCTTCATTGGCAAAAACTGTTTTGCAGAAAACAGGAAAACTATAATAGGTGACTGCATCCTAAAAAGCAAAGATAGTACTACATAAACATCAAAACCATGAAAACATTTCTTTTTGTTTAAAAGTGGGGCCTGTTCGTAGTGATTGCAAAGAAAAACATGGGAATAATGCAGGCCAAGGAATTACATAACATATTCCCGTTGTGGGAAACATTATCAAAATCCAATAAAAATGGGTTCATGTAGAATACTATTGGCTTTGTCAAAAATATATCCAAAGTTATTTTAGGCGGTTTGAACCTGACCGCTGAGGCAGCCAATTGTAGAATATAATTAACCCCTTCCATGCTCATGACGAGCTCAGTCAATGTTCAGCACAGGGGAAATTTAGGACTCAAGGCAGTCAATTTTTTTTTTTTGGGGACATCAGTGTAGGTCACCACCCTGCATCTTCATCCGGTACTAAGGAAGCACGTCCTCCACCGTTGATCCACCACCAATCCGGTCTGGTCTGGTCTGGTCTGGTTCCATCTTCCAAAAATAATAAACTAACATAAAAACATGAAAATAAAAAACTAAAATAATAAAGGGAGTGGGAGGGGGGTGGGCCGACGCACACACCGAACACCACAACCCAGCAACCTAGGACAAGAAAACAAGTATCATTAATCTTGCAAGATAAAATTTTCCATTTAAAAAGCACCCCAAGTGCTTTTCATTGTCGAAAAAAAAAAACTTAATTAATTAAAAACATTCTTCTAAAGTCAAGAAATAATTAAAATCATATACTTTTAAATGTGTTTGGGCAAAATATAATTTTTACATACACAGCCAGAAGGGCCTAGTAATACCCTAATCCTCTGTGAGACAGTCCCTCCCTTCAAAATACGCAGAAGCCAGGCTACAGTGTGAAGTAATTTGAATCACTGCCAAGTGCTGATCTCATTGCAAGGGGAAGGCACTGCCAAGCACTCGATCCAAGCATCTCTAGTCTCTAATCAGGGAAGCCTACCCAGGCCTACTGTATCTAACTAACTCCAAGGGCCAAGAGTCTGCCAACTACTCTGCATGTGCAAGGATCCCTTATCAGCAGGCAATGAAGCTGTCTGCGCCGACAGCCAGGAGGAGCGAGTTGACCCCCCCCTTACATAAACATTCCGTCCGCGGAACAAAATTGGATGTTGGCCAATCATAACAAGACAGGCAGTGTTCGGAGCCTCTAGAGGGAAAAAGCCCCCCTTTACAAATCAGCTGGTCTGCCAAGGTCGAAAAACACCTTCTTTGTAAGCTGTTCCCAGGCCACATTATCTAACTAAGAAAGCAAATTCAAATGTGGTAAAAAGCAAAGTAATCTGTAACACAGTCATATGCAAGCAATTTAAAATAATTCTGGTACAGTGTACTGCTACTTAAAAGCTCCACTTTCTAAAAAACACTTTTGTCTAATTAATTCAGCTAGAAGGCAAGACATTTGAAACATGGGCATTTATTTAGCATGCAGATCAACACACAGAAAGGGGCAATTTGCTTCTGCACACAAGACTATGCATTTTGCATTTGAAAAAACGAATTATCATGGACTGTTGGGTTTAATATTTCTCTGCACATATATATATCAGGCAGCATGTTTAATGAACACTGCTTTTACCGTGCAAGGTATTACCTTTCTATCAACAGCTTGTCAAAGTACATAGGCGAGCCTTGTAACTAAATGCAAATTAAACTAATGTAAGGGACACATAGCAATGCATTAAGATGGTAGTGTGTCATAGTTATCATTTTTAGTCAAAATAGAACAATATATTCTGCTCCACCCTAACTATACACACTACCATCCAAAAAATAAAAAACGAAATCACAATATACTTGCAGCTGTTGAAAGGGAAATAATATGAAAACAACATAAAATGCAAACACATTTCATCATTGATTTTTTTTTCCAACCAGGGGCAACATGTAACTTTGCATTGCAGCATAATTTATCGTGCAAGCCTTTCAATTCAACCTAGTAAAAGGGCCAAATTCATATATTATCAAACAGCCATTTATTTTCCAACTGAGTGGGTTAACTTACGTATGCCGGTCTGCTGCACATTAAAACAACTACATTTGAAAAAAAAGGTTCAGCTTGCATCAGGGAAAAAATAATAATGAGAACACATTTGTTTTAAAAGCACACGGTTGCCTGTCACTAATTAAAGCACATTTTACTGTGCACTGTTGGGCATGATTGATTATTCTCAACCTGTGATCATTGCAAAACACCGGCCAGCACATTCCTTTCTAGATGGAAAACCCTCAAAGAAATAATTAATGAAAACAGCCCGTAGCATGCAGTCTAACCGGGCCATCTCCTTAAAATTTCACTCATTTTAAATCATGCATTCAAAAATAATTCTCCACACGTCTGTGGATGCATATTAAGTAGCACATTTAAAAGAACACTGCTCTCTCCATGCAAACCCTTATCTCAATCCGACTGGTTGATTTATAACTTACCGACCTCTAAGAGTCAGACACACGAAACATCAGCTCCAAGGCAAACCCACACAAATTCGTAGACGCAATTCAAAAATAATGTTAAATGAACAGAGCCCTACGCTCAGCACAAGATGTTACCTTTCCATCAAGAAGCTGACAAAGCACATAGGCAGACTCAGAAACCAATAAAAGTCAAATCAAATCATCAACCATCAAAACACTCACTGACTATTATAGTCAGCTCAAATAACCATGCATGTTAAACAGCATGTTAAAATAAATACTGCCATCTCAATTCAAGATATTAACCCTTTGGCAGCTCAAACAAAATCATTTCCCAATGACCGTAGTACATGGGAAATTCAAGATAGTATCTCTCCACGTTGTCACATAACATGTACGCACATCTTCAAAACATTATCTCCAAGCACCCGAAAAAGATCCAGCTCTCTCCTGCCTAACGTAATGATAACATGCTCCATCCAAGCCATAACCACATGGCGCTATTCACAAGCCATATTTACAAGACAAGCTCTTCACAAGTAATACAACCAAGGCGCAATTCACAAGGAACACAGCAAGTCAGAATGAGAACATGCTCCTCACAAGCCACAATTACATGGCGCTATTCACAAGCCATATTTACAAGGGGCTATAAACAAAGAACTCCACAAGTAACACATTTCACATTGCACAGCATAAGCAGATGCAGCAAGCAATATAAAGGGCAATTTAAAAGCATTTTTTACACACATTTGTACAATTGGACCATCACAAAGATGTTACTGGCTCCCTCATGTAATGTCATCCTTCAACCCTGACAGTTCAAACACCAAAATGAAAACCATTTCTTCCACCCTGCGGAAGTCAAATGCCATGATGTACTGCAATCTCCTCACAATGCAACTGTTCAAGCCCATAGGTCACACAGGCTACATAAACTGCAAGACTACACCAGATGGAACTGGCGATCAGGGCACTCCCTCACAACACATGGGAAACAATCCAAGCACATGGCCAGATCACACAGGATTCGTAAGCAGCCGACTACGCCAGATGTAATGGCCGGATTTTCTGCTTAGATGGGATCAGCCCCTAGGGGCCCCTCTAACCCAGCCAAAACGTAATCACCTCCCTCCTTAGAACGTATTTACAATGGGTATGGATACATATATGTACATTTGGTACCTAAGGATGGGGAAATAGCAATAAACATGCATATGTTTTCTACCATATCCTATTCATATCAGCTAGTCTCGCGGCCACTCAGACCCAGACTAATCTACCCTGGGGCAGATATGACACACAATCCGGCGTGTCTACACACATGGGTCTGCAGCCCCAGTGCTCTCATTTACACACGGTCCGCAATCTGGCAGACCTCCACGCTGGTCTCCTCCCCAACGCTCTCATTTACACACGGCCCGCAATCCGGCAGGCCTCCACACCGTCTCCTTCCGGTGCTCTCACTAACGCCACTTACCAATGACGACCACTTTCCTATGGACACCTATGGTTTTCTCTCTATATGTTGGGAAGTCTCTCTCACTATTCACTAAGGGCTTGCTACTACAATATTAGGAGTTAGCCAATTACTAATATGTGCCTTCTGCTCCTGGCATCAAATGTTCCCTATCTCCCTACTTATTCAGTCACTCCTTACCTGACCGGGATTCACATCCGTTCATGCAAACAACGCCTGACTAGGAGAACTAGATTACTATGATTGAACAAGAATACAAGGCACATGTCAGTTCACTAAGAACTGGGGTTATCTTTTAATTACAACAATATAGACACATACACAGATCTGTATTATAATAGACACATCCACATGTAACTGACAAAAACTATAAATAGAACACACCGCTGCAAGGAAAAGGATTAGCAATAGAATGGCCTAGGGAATAAAGACAAGATTAAGATGTAAGTGTAAAGTAAACTAATATGACAGGGCTGATATCACCTGATTAGTGCGAAGTCTTGTTCTAGCTGTCATCTGGGCTCCTCTCTCGTCTGTGTCTTGGCTCATCTCAGACTCTCTCTCTCTCCTGCACTCTTGGATACACCTCTGCGCTGATCACTTTGCACTGGATTTCTCTCCCCCACGGACTCTCTCCACCTTCCAACTTCAATCTAATAGTTTCGGCCGTTCTGATACTGTTCATTCCACTAGCTTGTTCACTCTGTTTCAAGGTTTCTGTGCCAATGTCCAATTAACTCCAGCTGCTCCCACAGGTTAATCCACGATATACTTCAGTCTCTTCTAAAAGGCATTACTTCAGACTCCAGCTATTCACAACTCCTCCTGATAAGCAACTGCTTCTGACTGCTTCCTTCAGTTCCAGCTCACTGACTGTCTGTTTGTCTTCTCTCTGTTCCAAGCATTTTCTGTCTCTTCTCCTCTTGCAATTCCACTCCTCCAACTCTACCAACACTCTCTGCTTCTCCAATTCAACTCAGCTCTCTAGCTTGAACTCTCTCTCTCTCTCCTACTCCAACAGCTCCTCACTCTTCTACCACTCCAGCTCGATTCCCTGACTCCGCCTCTGCACTTCACTGATATAGAATGCTGTTTCCTCATGGAAAGTTCCAGCCATCAGCCTGCCGCCCATCAGATCCCTGCACCACTCCGCGCCAAGGACGCACACCCAGCCGGCCGGCCTTTTGTTGTGTCTTCCACACAGAGAATAATACAGCCTACCGATAAGGGCTGGCCCAGACCGGTTCTCTCCAAGTGAACAACAGCTTTAACTATAAACATTACCTTTACTCTGCAAGCCTCTCAGCTCCATCAAGATGGAGTCTCTCTAGTTCTGAGCCTTATAGGCCTGAGAAGGATGAAATACCCCTTAGCTCTGTCAGAGTACCTACATAAACCATACCAATGTGTAATATAAAGTCAGGACCACAGGATCCAACCTCTACTATAAGCAAGTATGTCAAAGCCAATAGGCAATAGACAGATTAGAGTCAAGAATAAGGGATCTATCATCATATTAAGCAGCTATCCTCTTCTAGGTCTGGAAAAAAGGGCTTAAAAGGGCCAACACCAGCTAGGAATACATATCCTAGATGTGAGCAAGATTAAAGTCTATATCACTGCTAAATAGAGCCAAAAACCCTGTCAAGACACCATGATAGATGAAGCATGGACACCCCATCTGAATCTGGAATGTAGGCTACCTGCGAGAGCCGAACTGTGGGGCTGCTTATCAGTCCCTTAGTGCCGTGAACAGCCCCTGCACCATGGGAGTTGTTGCAGCAGTTTTACCGGGCCACATTTTGAAAGATACATTTCTGTTTTTTTGGTGCTCTATTGTCAAAACAGGGAAGGAAGGATAATGAACCAAAAAAGAAGAAATGTAATGAAGAGACTTAGTTTACTTGGTGGTGTGCAAATTGTAAATATTTGCTGAAACCGATTTACACACATTATCGTTTGTGCACTATAAAGGTTTGTCTGTAAAACTGTATGTCAGTGCAAATTTTGTGAGTATTTCAGTGGAAAATGTGTTATCTGTAAGTGATGGGGTGCTACCACACCACACTTTCGTACTGTATTTGTGACCATCTACGACAAAATGCTACGTACCACACCCTTTACACTCTCCTGCTGAAGGGTCGTGACTCATTTGTTATACTAGTTTGTCTTTGTCCTTACTTTCTTTTTTATCAGTCGTCCATTCTTCCTTCTCACATCTATCATTAAACTCTGTCATTCGTCTCCATACATTCTTCTCTCCATCCATCCCTTCACCCTCCTGTCCATCCATCTATCACTGCATCCATTCATCTATCCTCACTGTGCTTTCCTCAATCATCCCTCTCGCAATCCATCCCTGCATGCATCTATCTTTCTCTGTCCTCCCTGCTCATCCCTCCCTCAAATAAGGTGAGCCCTGCCCACTCTAGGTTAGCATAGCTGTAGTTTGTCTGCAGTGTGATTTTGTGATTCACTCAGATACAAATAACCTGCCGTTTATATAGTGTCTTATGCAGCCATTTTAAAGCACTCCGAGATGTTATTAGTGTATGTAAGGATACTTAATTCAATAACCTTGGCTGATGCTGACTAAGTCAGCCTTGGTGGGTTTCAAACATGTGTCTTCCTTATTCCCACATATCTAGGAGCGAGTGCCTAACTGACTTAGCAAGCCTACCATCATGTTAAGTGATTACATGATCACTGTTCAATATAGAAATGTAGCTAGTGTTTCCAGTTGAATAATACTCTGCCCACGGCTGGCTGGCAGGATCACTGAAGAGAAACATTTAAGATAAATCTCAGGAATAGCTCACACATCACGCCAGGATACTGAAAAGCCATGTGTTTAGGCTCAAGGGAGAGAGTGCAGGTTACTTCCCTTTTCGTGCCCACTGGAATGTTTTGTTACAACCTAGCCTGAGGCTACATATACTAACATGATTATGTGAAAAGAGCACCCATGGTCTGCAATCAACGATTCATTACCCTCAAGCCTTTATGGCACAGAGGTCTGTGAGAGGCCTATGAGTCAACAGAGCTTCGTCAATAGCTTGTGCTTTTGGCTAGATGCGTTTTTTTGAAAGTTAAATACATTGTAAAAGACATTTATATACACAATTTAATCTATCAATATATAAACTTTATTCGGCTTTAGAAATAAAACCCCTAAAAGGGAAATAAATCATTATAAATACATCAGTTAAAAAGCCGACCTCAAAAAGTTGCAACAAATGTTGTTTAAGTAATAAATAAAACAAATATAAAAAAAGGCAATTTTGCAAACCACCAATAATTATGAAGAAATTTCCTAAAGATGGCATTACGAAAACAGGGCTTAGCTTAGAAACCCAAGGCTATTAATCACTACTAATTCTAAGGCTGGCACCAGAGTAAAACAAGCATTGGCATAGCCCACAGGTCTCGCTTTTGGGACCTTATAAGTGTTTAGCCATGCAACAGTTGGTGTTGTTGCACTTAGGATATTGTGCTGCATACCTAAATACTTATAAGGTCCCAAGAGCGAGACCTATTGGCTATGTCAATGCTTGCTGTTGCTGGTTGCCGGTTTTGCAGCAGTGCTGCAATATCGGCCTTCTGTAACAAAAGCAGCAGGGGAGCTGTAGTGTTTCCATCAGCTTTCCCCAATCACCCGGGGGACGGTCCGAGTTAATTGCCAGGGCTGGTTTGCCTTACCGGTCCGGCAGTGATGACACAGCAGCCTCGACTCCCGTTTCAGGAGGAAGAGGATCTATGTGGACTAGGCAGACGTCAGAGTCATATGCAAGTTCCCCTGTGCCACTCCTCGCTCCATTTAAGAGCAGTTCCAGTGTTACTAGACCCGCCCCCCCTATGGGCAGAGGTGAGTGCTAATCAGCCACACGTAGTAAGGGCGAGTGGTTACTCAGCATCAAGGGGACGTCGTGGTGTACGAAGGAGCTACTTTTGCGCTAGTTTTACTCTCCTTCCTGATACCCTGGAGTACAGCAGACAAGCAGGCCACCAGATAAAGACCAGGGAAGCGAGCAAGAATGTGCAGGACATACATTTAAGCAAAACAAACATAAGGAGGCAAACAAGGTGCATACAACAGAAAATTTGAGGGAGGAGGAAAAAGAAAAAGCTTTTGTAAATGCATTAGGTTTCGCCTATATGATTAATAATAATCTGTTTTTGTTGTAAGTTGTGGCTTGCGGAGTAGTTGTACAATATAAGTTACAGAAATTATGTTAACAGGTTATGACTTGTTTATATACAAAAAGGCAATATATTGTGCTGTTACTGGTGCTATAGTGCAGGTAAGTAATAGCCAAATTTTGAAAAGTGAAAGAGGGAAATAACAGAATGTATTGATCTAATAGCAATATTATGTGTTTAGAGGAGTTCTGACAAATTGTGGCTCTAGTGCCACTGCACCTGCTGCGCCATACACATCATGGACCTATTGCCTGTAATGTAACTGCACTTGTGACTGCCTAATTAGAAGTCAAATATTGGAATATTTGGTGGTACATAAGGGTTCCTAGAGCTTTGGGCCCTGGTGTCACTGCATCTGCTGCGCCATTAAAATCACGACCCTGGTGCCTGCAAGGTAACTGCACTTGTAACTGCCTGTTTAGAAGTTAAATATAGCTGTGAAAACATAAATTTGAAAATTGGAGCCCTGAGAGGTAAGGTGACGAGCATAGGATGTTTTGCAAGTAAGATGTAGGTGACAAGGATCTGCATGTATATTGCAAGCCCTTAATCCCTGTTAGTAAATCATACTGAAGTGTAAGGAAAATGTGCTGCATCCAACAGTTAAACGTGCAGAATAGAGCAAGTGCATATAGGCCCGGTGGTGTATATTTATAATTTTGTGTGTATCCATTTGAAGCAGGTGACTCCGTATGTGATCTGTTGTTTGGAGTCTAGCACTGTCGGGTGGCCTTTCCTTCAACGATGCATGCCACTCACTTCTTCTGAACTTGAAGACACTGGTGCACCACGGGCATCTCCAGAATTACATGGTATCCACCTGTTAAAAGCAGGTGTTCCTTTATTGCTCGTAGCAACTCCATCACAAGGATGGAGGAAGGTAGCCAGAGAACTGCCACAAATGCACTCTAGTCCACATCTTTTCTGGATGCAAAGATATATATTTTAAGCAAGCTCCAGCAATTACACCCACCTGTTTCTGTATTAAAAATGTTGGAGCCTTATTGCATTTTTCGCAATGTAGTCTCCTTGCCAGCGGTAAGATTTTATTTTCTCTTTACTGAACTGAAAGCAGTGCCTCACTTGCTTTTGACCTTTTATGTCTAATTGAAAGAGAACAGTAAGATTTACATTTGCTTTCCCTTTGAATCTCATGTATAGATAGATGTTCAGCCGCAGACGGAATGGTAATAATTAACCACAAGATGGCAGTGTGGTTCCTTGTTTTCGTTCCTAAAGACTCGCTGGTGCAGATAAATGTTACATTATATTTGGGTAGCTCGCCTTTAAAACTTACCACGCATCTTTAGAACACTAACTAATTTTAGGAAAGAGTAACGTTAATTGAAATAATGCCTAGAGTATCTCCTGTTTGTGAAACAAACTAAAATCTGTCTGGGCAAGACACAGGCACAGTCTGAGCCTGAGTTCACTGTGGCAGAAACAGTGCAAATTGTGGCTTTAGGAGGTCCGCCAATATCCGTGTCAGGGACTAAGAAGATCCCCATTCCCCCTCTGAAGGCTTCGGTACCACAGGATATTGAGTCCGTTTTAGAGTCCACATCAGTCGGATCCTGTAGCAAGCTCTCAAGGGCGGAAGGCCTGAACAAGAGGGGAATTTTCTCTAGGGGGACAGGCACTCACACTCTGCCAAAACCACTTTTGATACTATTCTTCTCGAGATTCGGGAGTTCATGTTCTCAAATGCACAAGAGATTGCAGCTCTCTAATAGACTAACTAAAATCTAGCAGAATTTGGCCCTGCTACCTGTCAGGCTAAAAGAGGCAGAATCTAGGCTACCAGTTTTAGTGGAGTAGATGGAATCAGTTCAGAAAAATGTGTGCATCATGGAAAAGCAAAAGGGATATTTGGAAAATAGAATAAAAGAACTGGAAAACTATACAAAATGGTTCAATTTGCTCTTTGTGGTCATTCCAGCGGGGAGCAGGAGCCAAAACGTGCCCCAGTTGATGGGTTCACTGATTAAAGTCCAAGCATTGCCCAATATCACAGCAGACCTGTCCATTATGAGGGCTTATTGGGTGCCAGGTCAACAGTCGTCCAATTTGAAGTATCCACACACCATTTTAGTGAACTTTGCAGACGAGGCGCATTAAAACACAGATATTAACTAAAGCAATTGGGAGGAAACGTTTCTCTACCTCTGAAAATGTCCAGTTTCGCACTGTAGTTCCGTGGTTTGAGGGTCCGTGGTTCGGTGGTTCCGAACCCATTCAATAAAGATTGTCGGAAATAGACGACTTTGGTGTCAGCGGACCGCAAATCACGAGTGCGGTATGTACAAGTGTTTCCGTCTTAATCGATTAATGAGAACACTACGTATCCAGGGATTTCGTTTGAACCTTCGGGTTCCATTTTGTGAATGGCAGCCATTTTGTGTGGTTGCCCTCACATAGGCCGATGACCTGGCCGAATTGATTCCCTTGCCCAAGGCTGATCTCGCTGAGCCAGTTCCTTGTTAAGCAGCTGGTCAAATAAAGATCAAAGAGCAGGACATGCCGAGTTTACAGTATACTGCACCCACCTTCCTATCTTGTTTCCAATCTGTTTCTGCTCCTTCCTTTACGACATAATCACTGACTTGGGTTGAGGTTTTATGATGGGTTTGTCCGGCCTGATCGAACAAGGATATTGGAATTTGCTTGGTCATTTCTGGTGGGCTGGACAACGGAAAAGGGGATTGTCGTCAAGCTATACATTATGTTTGAAGTGTCACTGTTTCATTGGTTGGTTTGTAAGTAATTGATGCTACTTTGGAATGCGATTTGTGGCATAAAAGACCATGCTCCGCTCATTGATTTTGTGCAGTCTCTAGCGAACCACCCGTGTTGTGCTTCGTAGACCTCTGTTCCTGGTTGCAGCCAATAAATTTGGTCTTTGACGTCACTAAGAAGTTTCCCGTGTCTCTGTACTCTAAGACAGGTGAATCCGAAGACATTGGGCGTTTTCCCCTGGCGCCGCTGGGTTCTAAAAACCCGGTTCTTCAATTGGCGCCCCTCGTGGGGCGACTTCAGCGGTACCGGTCCAAGCCCGAAGATCGTGGAGAGCTTCGTGTGAAAATTCTGGAGGAAGGCCTGCCACTTCATCGACCCCTGTATGTCGTGGTGGTCCGAAAGTCTTTGCTGCGAGGTTCCCCGCTTTCCGACGGCTACGAAGGACTGCTGCCCTGACTGTCGCCCTGTCTTGGAGCCGTTAGACGTTTGAAGAGCGAGACGATAGGCGGGTCTTCTGGTGACGCCATCGACATTTCAGTTAAGTATGAGTGGAGCTTCTCCCAGTTCTTAGTTTATTTTGGTATCCCTTCGAGGATCGCTTTGATTTGGTACCTGCAGGCCCCAAAGCCGAGGGACTCGTGTTTTTACGAGGCTATCGTTTGAGATTTCCCTTGAAGTTTGAAGCTAGACTAGTGAGCGAAGATGCCTGGTCTTAGCAGATTTGGAAAGATATTTGGTTGTGGTTGTTCTAAGGATTCCCGATTGGAGGATTCGTGTCCGGTTCCTCCGATTGGAACTCCGACCTATGAACTTTATGTTAAACATGGTGTGGGCCCCATCGGTTATAATGACATCTGGGTAAAATATACGAAGAAAGACGGTGTCCTACAGTGGCCCCGTTATGGTAGCTTTGAAACAGAAATTCTAGATAATCTTGAAGTTAAATTGTTCAAGAAGAAAGCCCGGCTGGCAATGTTTGACTCTTTCCACATATGGCGCAAAGAAGCCAAACAGAAAGAAATTAAATTAGCGAAGAAGAATAAACAAGAACGAGGTTTGTCAATGGTGCAAGCTGCTATAGCGTTTAGGGATAATGAGGAAGAGCAAGAGAGCGAACAGATGCTTAGGTTTAGGAAGTTAGCGGTAGATAAGTGCTACCCAGTTTTGCCGCTTAAAGAGCAGGAAGAAAAGGAAGATCTTGCGAAAGATCCTTTAATGTCGCATCTATTGAGTTCGCCACCCCCTTATGCACAGAATGCTACAGCACCACCGCCACCAGTTGTAGTTCTGCAACAACCGATTGTTGTGCCACCTACGATTCCTCCACAGCCAGCTCCTCTTCCGTTGGCTACTATTCCTTTGGCGCAGCCTCCTCAGGGGCCGTCAACTTTGCCTTCTTCTTCGTCTGCTACTCCTACGCCTATCTATAATACTCCTTTTGTTTCGACTTTGGATTCTTCTACTATTGTTCCGTCTTCCCTTATTCTTTCACCTTCTCCTTCTGCTAGGCAGAGAATGACTACTGCAGTTTCTGGTTTCTTTTCTCCTTTGTTGGGACAATTGGGTATGTCTCCTGTTAATGAGCGTAGACAATCACGTAGTCAGTTGCCTGATACTGATGAACGTACAGTGTTGGATCACATGGCGCGTAAATGGATTACGTACACCACACAGTACGATCTTGAGGGTGTTATGGATGTTTTCCTCCAATGGGAAGAACCAAAGCAACAGTACGTCTTTGAGATGATGTGTGTGTTCCTCCAAGAACAATGTGTTGCAGAAGTAGGTAAAGCTCCTAATGAGTTGTATCGTATACGTTCCGAATTTGCGAAAGGGACCGTTGTGAGTCCTCAGAATGTTGGGAGAGCAGTTGCGACTATATTGTCATTCCGTAGGGACACTCCTTCTGAGCGACTGTTTGAGCCGGATTCGTCAGTTAGGAGAGCAGCGCGTCAATATCCGATGCGTGAGGTTCCTCCAGTTTGGAGACCTTCTGATGGAAATGTTGCCGCACACTTTCAGCGCGTCTGGGTACATGTTCCTTGGAAGCGTGCTGAAGTTTTAGCTCTTAAGCAGACTTTGCCTGATCCACGTAAGAATCCTGCAGGGTATTATAAGGAGCTAACCCAAACTGCAGGATCATGTATTATGAATATGGCAGATATAGACATGTTGTTTGGGAATGTTGTTCCACAGCCTATTTGGGGTAAGATCCGTCACACGGATCACGCACAAGAATTAGGTGATACATGGAATAATCTTAGCGCTGCAGATGGTAGACAAATAGGCGGTGCTAAGCCTGAAGATGTAATTGCTGACATCCCTGGTAGGATTATTACCTATATGAAGACTTTGATGCCTGAAGTGCGTGTTAATTGGGATAAATTGTCTGCATGCGAGCCGAAGAAAGATGAAACTGTGTCCGACTTTTTCACTAGGTTCGAAGAGACCTTTGTGGATCATAGTGATCAGGACATGAGTACAGAAGGTGGTCAACGATTGTTCGTCGACAAATTTGTTCATAATTTGCTTCCCGAATTATGCAATAAGTTGAAGGATTCTGAGAGTGCTTGGGCTGTCTCCACATCAGCGCAGATTTTAGCTACGGCCCAGTACTATGAAAATAGGCACAAAGATGAGATGGAGAAAGCGGATAAGAAGACTAAGGAATTGAAGACTAAAGTTCTTCTACAACAAGCTTATCCACCCCGTACTAACAATACACGTGATTATCAGCAGAATCAGCAATATTCGAGAAACTCGCAAAGGAACGAGGTTTCTCAACAGCGTTTTCCGTATGGGCCTAATCAGTGTGCGTATTGCAGAGAAGAGGGCCATTTCAAGAGTAGTTGTCCGGTTTTGTTACAGCGCATGAATAGTTCTTCTGGTGTGAGAGGTCGAGGTGCTCAACAGGCACCTAGAGGTAGAGGTCGAACGACAGAATGGGCGTTCTTTGCCTCCACAGACCTCAATGAATAGTTTTGATCAGCAGAATGGTTCGTCTGGTAGGACAGCTCAGTATTATACGGATGATTATTATGTCATAGATGAGGAAGTGGATGGTAATGATTGTTAGGACAGCCATGGACAAAGAGAGGGAGTTGTTTCAGTTCCAGTAGATCAGAGTGGACCTTATGTTGAAGTGATTGCATCAGGTGTGTCAGAGCCTTTTCTGCTAGATACTGGTGCTACGAAGAGTTCTATTATGCACTCTAAACTCCCTGGCGCACCTTTGTCTGGCTTAGGGAATGTTTCTGTAGGTTTTTCTGGCGCCCCGGTTACGAATCCGATTTCTACTCCGTTGTCTCTTTCTGTTGGACCACGTAGATTCGAAGCACCCCTCATTTTGACTACAGTTTGTGGTGAGAACTTGTTGGGATTGGATTTGCTGAAAAGATTGTATGGGACGTTGTATTGTTCTCCGTCAGGAGTACGTCTTACGTTAGGTGAGAGAGTGATTTCTCCGATGTATATATCTAAAGACAGACTTCCACCTGAATTGTCTTCTTTACCCGATTCATTGTGGGCTACTGGTCTGAATGATGTAGGCCTCTTGGAGATTCCACCTTATGTTGTGACACTGAAGGTAAATGCTAAGTTACCGCGCATTCCGCAATATTGTATCTCTAGTGATGGTGAAAGAGCACTTTTGGCGATCATTTATGATCGGATCGAAAAAGGTGTGATTGAGGAAACGAGAGGCAATGTGTGCAATAGTCCTGTTTTGCCTGTTTTGAAGAGAACTGATTCTTCGCAACTACCTGTATATAGGTTTGTGATCGATCTTCGCGAGGTGAATAACATCGTGGTTCCACAATTTCCTGTTGTAACTGATATCACCGCTTTGTTGACTTTGATCCCGGCTACAACCGCATGGTTTTCGGTGATTGACTTGAAGAATGCTTTCTTCAGCATCCCGATTGCCGTAGAGAGTAGAGATATCTTTGGATTCTCTTTAGGAGGACGAAGCTTCCGCTTTAAGCGCGCTCCTCAAGGCTATTGCGAAAGTCCATCGATTTATAGTCAAGCTTTGAAAAGGCAACTTGATTTGTTGGTTTTACCTGATGGTACTGCTCTAATTCAATATATTGACGACTTGTTAGTTGCTGCCGACAATGAAGAGATTTGTAGAGAAGCTACTTTGTTGTTGTTACGCCATTTATCTGATTTTCATCACAAAGTTTCTCTCTACAAGTTGCAATATTGTCGACAAGAAGTAACCTACTTAGGTCACCTTTTATCGAAGGAGGGAAGGAAACTGACCCCAGAAAGGATTCAAGCTATTGCGAGAATAAGCGTCCCTACGACACAGAGAGAAGTACGTGCGTTTTTGGGTATTACGTCGTACTGTAGACAGTGGATCCCTAATTTTTCTTTGTTAGCGAAACCCTTGATAGCTCTTACTGTTACGGATACTCCAAATCCTATTCCTTGGACTGACGAATGTCAGAAGAGCTTTTCAGAGTTGCGCGATGCGTTGTGTTCGGCTCCTGTGTTGGGTACCCCCGACTACAGTAAGCCTTTCACACTGTATGTCCACGAGAGAGAGGGATGTGCATTGTCAGTGTTGACTCAACAGTTCGGCGATAGGCAACGTCCATGTGCTTACTTTTCGTCGACTTTGGATCCGGTAGCAAGAGCGTTGCCGAGTTGCTTGAGAGCAACAGCAGCAGCGGCTGTTTCAATTCGACAGTCTGCTGGTTTGGTTATGGACAACACCTTAATTGTAATGGTTCCACATGCAGTGGATACCTTGTTGAATCGTACCAAGACACAACACTCAGCTAGTGCTCGGTTGTCAGGTTACGAGTTGACCTTGTTAGCGAGTCATGTGCACATTAAAAGATGCAACACATTGAATCCAGATACGTTGTTGCCGATTTCAGTTGAGACAGATAATGTTGAAGAACAGCATGATTGTTTTCTTAGAACTGAGGAAGAAACGAAAGGGAGGATAGACCTTAGGGATACTCCTCTTCCAGAGTGTGATGGTACTTTGTGGGTTGATGGTTCATGTTTTAAGCTGCCGAATGGTGATACGACTGCGGCATATGCTGTTACGACTTTGCATACGATTGTTGAAGCTGCATGTATCCCACATGATTCAGCGCAAGCAGCAGAGTTTATTACATTAACGAGAGCATGTGTGTTGGCGAAAGGAAAAGGAATGAATGTGTACACTGACAGTCAGTATGCGTTTGGTGTGGCTCATAGTTTTGGACGTTTGTGGCGTGAACGTGGGTTTATGACTTCGCATGGAACAAAGATCCAGCATGGGCAGTTGGTGAATGAACTTCTTGAATCACTTACTTTGCCGTTACAAGTAGCGATCGTGAAATGCAGTGCCCATAAGAAAATTACGGGTGATGTTGGCCGTGGAAATGCGTTTGCGGATGAAGTTGCGAAAGAAACTGCAAGAAATGTGATGAGCCGAATGTATGTTGCGGGTCCGGTGAGATGGGTTCCAGAGAAAAGCATGTGTGAAGATATGATTGAGAGTGTGAAATCCATCCAAGCTGAAGCTACAGAGAAAGAGTTGAATGAATGGAGAGAAAGTAAGGGTAGATTGGATTCGAATGGTTGTTGGACTGATTTGTCTGAACATCAAAGATGGTTGTTGCCTGACGCGTATGTGCTTCCAGTTGTTACAATGGCTCATGGTATGGCACATATTAGCGTGAAAGGGATTTGTAAGTTGTTGGCTCTGGTTTGGCAGAATGCTGGAATTCCCAAATGTGCAGAGAATCTGGTCAAGAACTGTATGGTGTGTTTGATGTACAATCTTGGTAAGGGAACTCCAACACCAGCTGGTCATTTTGCTCCTCCTACATATCCGTTCGAGGCTTTGCAGCTAGATTTCATCCACATGGAGAGGTGCAACAACCTGAAATATGTCTTGGTGGTTGTTTGCTCCTTTTCTAGATGGGTGGAAGCTTACCCTTTGAAGGACAACACTGCCTTGTCCACAGCGAAAGCCCTTATTAAAGAATTTTTCCCGATATTTGGTTTGCCGAGAATTATCTGGAGTGACAATGGGAGTGAATTTGTGGGTCAAGTGATGAAGAAAGTATGTGAGGGATTAGGAATTAGGCAGAAGTTCCACGCTGCAAATCACCCCCAATCAGCTGGGTTAGTCGAGTGCTATAATGGCCCAAATTCAAGCGAGCTCTGGTTTACAATGACCAGATGCTTTGCCTTTAGCCCTTTTGTCTACAAGAATGACTGTGCATTCGCGAATGGGTTGTAGTCCGTATGAGGTTGTGTTTGGTCGCCCGGCGAATATTTGGGGTGTACCAAGACCAACAAAGTTCAGTGATCTCGAATATCTTGTGTTACTGGATTACTTGCACGAACTGACGGCTAAACTGCGTGTCTTACACCAACAGGTTTACGATAGCCTACCACAGGCTGCTGAAGATCCAGGCCACGCCATTGAACCCGGCTCAAGGGTCTTCATTAGGAACTTTCAGCGGAGCAAGAACGAGCAGCCCCGCTGGACAGGACCACACCTAGTTCTCCTGTCTACACGTTCTGCAGTTCGAGTGCAAGGCAAGAAACACTGGATCCACGGCATACATTGCAAACGGGCTCCGTTGCCCTTACCGTACGACCGGTGGGTCCAGGAGGGACTCCCAGATTCTGAAACAGAAACTGTGCCACGATTTTTGCCATTCAGCGATGCCCATCTGATTGGAACAAATTCTGAGAAAGAAAGTGACGATCTTTTGCAACAAGCTGTGCCTCCTTTGAATCGATTGAACACTACTGAGCCTGAACTTTTGTTTAAAGAACAGACATTGCCTGGGAAAGATCGTTATAATTTGCGACCAAGAGTCGTGGGACTAATAAAATAAATGGAGTTTTTATGATTTTTCTGTTTACAGGTTAACTCTCCTCCGAGGATCTACTCATTTTTGTTCTTCGAACCGCCATCCGGGTTCAGCTGCAGGGTCGCGGTTGACAAGTCTTTGGAGTGTAAGCCCGAGACACTAGGTCGAAGGTTCTGGTTGGCCTAAGGGAGTTGCCCTGGGTTGACAGAGGCATTCCTTAGCATAGAACACCCTACCACCGCGAGCAGCATATTTAGTGAGGATGGATTTCTTCGAGTTGGAGAGACCTGTAGAGACAATGAGTTTTAAAAGCAAGATATACAAACTGATCATCCGGAAAAGATTTTTAATATTGTGCTTATTTTTGCTACTGAGTTTAATGATATTTTTAATTGGTTATGTGACATTCTCTTTTAAAGTGACGTTTATTCCTACTGTGCAACCAACACTTCTACCTACTATTTCTTCACATTCTTTTCACCCTCTGCCAGAACATGAAATAGTCAGAAGATTGGAATTTGCTAATAATTCCTTTATTCAACTTTTACACCAACACCAGTTAGTTATGAACACAACAAATTGTTGGATTTGTGGTCTAATGCCCCATACGACTGGTAAAGGTATTCCGTACTTGGTTTTGCCTTTCAGTCTTAATGGTTCCATTTGGGCATATAGAACGATGTTCATCTATGCTCACAGTGTCTATCCCCTACGTTCACCGAAAGACAATCCAAAGAATAGTGCTTTAGCTAGAGGCATAGTCGACATGGTAAAAGGGACTAATGCAATTGAGACTATGCCGAAGGATGAGAGACAACCATATAGTGGTTGGGACGTTACTGGATATGGAGTTAGTCTGAGTGTTAACCAGCGAGCGAAAAGTTATCCACCGATTTGGATAGTGCCCCATCAGGGTCGCTATTGTCTGCAGGGTAATGGCAAGAATCGGAAAGCTCAGTTAGGGAAGAGTGTCTGCACTGAGACTTATGTATTCACGTCTCAGACTTCCCCAGCATTCCTAGCCGCTAAGGGTACTTATTTTGTTTGCTACGACAAAGCGTATTCATGGTTGCCCCCTGACTTTTCGGGCACATGTTTTGTTTCGTTCCTGTTGCCTCCCACTTTTACAGCTGCGGCAGATTACCATAAGACGAGAGTTGCTAGAGGTGTCTTCAGTCAGGAAGATACCGCAGGGCAAGAGTTGGGAGATTTCTCTAAGGGTTTTCTGACGTTTTGGGGATCGATGGCTAACAGCAGGAACATTCGCCAGTTGATGAGAGTGGTTGAGTCCACCATAGTTGAAACTGCTGGTGCCCTTAGTAATTTGACTGCTGAGCTTCAGTCGGATAGACTTATGACACTTCAGAATAGAGTTGCTCTTGACGTCATTCTTGCAGACCGAGGTGGAGTATGTAAACTGATTCAATCGAGCTGCTGCGTTTTCATTCCAGACAACGCTCCGTCGGTCTTCCAGCCCATTTCTAGACTACATAAGATTTCCGATTCTGTCCATATAGACAAAGGAGATTGGTCATTGATGGGATGGTTCTGGGGATTGATATCCACTTGGGGATGGAAGATTCTGATGGTCATTGGGATGGTTTTAGCTATCCTTTTCCTGTTCTGTCTCTGTGTGCAGTGTGCTCCTGCTATTTGTGGCCTCTGTGCTACTTTGTGTGCAAGGAGACCTGTTCAGAGAGAGGTACTAAGCACTAAGATGATGCTACAGCAACATATCGATGATCTGATGATGATAGACCTGGATTCAGATTGACATGGGTTTGGGTTTATTGCCTATGTAAGGGCAAAAGGAGGGTCTGTAGTTCCGTGGTTTGAGGGTCCGTGGTTCGGTGGTTCCGAACCCGTTCAATAAAGATCGTCGGAAATAGACGACTTTGGTGTCAGCGGACCGCAAATCACGAGTGCGGTATGTACGAGTGTTTCCGTCTTAATCGATTAATGAGAACACTACGTATCCAGGGATTTCGTTTGAACCTTCGGGTTCCATTTTGTGAACGGCAGCCATTTTGTGTGGTTGCCCTCACATAGGCCGATGACCTGGCCGAATTGATTCCCTTGCCCAAGGCTGACCTCGCTGAGCTAGCTCCTTGTTTAGCAGCTGGTCAGATAAAGATCAAAGAGCAGGACATGCCGAGTTTACAGTATACTGCACCCACCTTCCTATCTTGTTTCCAATCTGTTTCTGCTCCTTCCTTTACAACATAATCACTGACTTGGGTTGAGGTTTTATGATGGGTTTGTCCGGCCTGATCGAACAAGGATATTGGAATTTGCTTGGTCATTTCTGGTGGGCTGGACAACGGAAAAGGGGATTGTCATCATGCTATACGATATGTTTGAAGTGTCACTGTTTCATTGGTTGGTTTGTAAGTAATTGATGCTACTTTGGAATGCGATTTTTGGCATAAAAGACCATGCTCCACTCATTGATTTTGTTCAGTCTCTAGCAAACCACCCGTGTAGTGCTTCGTAGACCTCTGTTCCTGGTTGCAGCCAATAAATTTGGTCTTTGACGTCACTAAGAAGTTTCCCGTGTCTCTGTACTCTAAGACAGGTGAATCCGAAGACATCGGGCGTTTTCCCCTGGCGCCGCTGGGTTCTAAAAACCCAGTTCTTCAGCACCTTTTCAGATATGTCAGCCTCTGTGGCATGGCTTTGTAGAGGATTTATAAGACTTGCAGGCTTTTTCAGGACTCGGGGCACTCAGGCTTCTGTGGTACAGCAATCTAAATTAAAGGTGCTGGTGAAGAGCCTGTTTCATCTCTTTGTAAAAGTAGATGAGGAATTTCTGTCTAAAATGTAAAGGTCATCCAAGATTTGTCTGATGATGTTTTTGCTTTTTTGGGCTTTTTCTTCTTTTTTTTCCTCTCCCCCCGATCGTTGAGATATTGTGAGAATGGACTGTATAGGATCAAGGGTGCTAGGAGCTGGGAGTGGGGGAAGTCACCTTTCCTTCAGGGGAGGCCACGAGGGATACCAGGTGCAGCAGTATGGGACCAAATGAACTTGGTGGGTGGGTCGTTGGTAGGATAGTCAATCCTCCGCCCCATTGGGTGTGGGGCTCAGAAGGACATTGGGGTTGTGGTTCGGGGGTTCAGGGTTGGAGGTCATGCAACAAAATTGAGAAAGTCCAATGTGTGCATTAGTAAAACTACCAAATGATCTAGACGAGGAGGTTGAGGTGGGTCAAAAAGGAGCGTGCATGTTTAAACTATAGTAAAATGTTTAAATGATGAATAATGCTAAAATGTTATCATCCAATGCCAGTGATGTGCTGAACAAATGTAAATATGGGGCTTTGATGAGATGGCTGTCCAGAAGCTATTTTTCTATATAAGACCCACCTCCAAAGTAGCAAACCAAAACTTCTTATTCCGAAGCAATTTTCTTGTGCATATTTTGTCTCGGCTGGAGTCACAATGCAGGTGGCAATCTATTTGGGTAGGTCTATTTATTGGCAGGTGAGAGATGTAATTATGGATGCAGAAGGAAGATGGCTCTAGTTAAAGGATACAATTCAAGACTACCAGCTGAACCTGGTGAACTATTATGGCCCAGTTAACGATGATGTAGAGCCCTTAATACAGCTACATAATCTCGCAATGAGGTAAGAAGGGTCCAATATTTTCGGGGGCGATTTTAATTATATTCAAGACTTGACCCTAGATACGTCTAGTCAGGCAAAAAAGCAGTTAAAGCCAATAACTACAAGTGTGATCAATATTATAAAGTAAGATTTTAGTTTAGATGAACCCTGGTGAGTAAACCATCCAGATATTGCTCAATACACCTGTTTCTCACAGAGATTTAATACCATGTCGCTGATAGATTTTTTTAGTATCCCAAACAATTAGGCTGGGGGCATCAGATATGTGGGCAAGCACATTTTCTGATCATTCAGTCATATCTATTCAGTTCAATCTGGTAAACTCCTAGCGTAGAGAGACCTAGATGGCAGTTTGATAAATCCCTATTAGCACATCAGAACTGGCTGACGACAATGAGATTATTCAGAAAAATCATCTTTTGAGATCAATAGTAACACATTAACAGATTTTGTATTCTGGGAGGTCTTCAAGGCCACTTTTTGAGGACACAGTATTGCTTATGTGGCAAATCAGAACAAGCAGTGTGCTTCCCGAATTCAGGAACTCTAATCTGCAGTTAATCCTGCCACAGAGGCCTATATAGGTATACAAGGCAAGCTGGCTGCATAAGAACAGCTGGAGAAGGCCAAGAGGAAATAAGCAATCTTGGAGCATACTACCAATGGATGTATGAAGAAAGGCAGCAGATAGGGAAATTCCTGGCCTGGACTACTTGAATCAAGCAGGAGAACAAAAGATTCATCAGATCGAGGACCTGAATACTTACATGATAGTAGTGAGAAGGAGGGAATTGCTAAGGTTTTTTTGCACCACTATAGGAGTCTTTATGAGAATGCCTATTCAGTTCCACTGTCAAGTTTAGAACAATATGTCTGCCTATCACATTTAATCTTACAGATTCGGTATTTACCGAATCAGAATTACCTACATCCCCCCCCCCTCTAATTTACCACTTCTTAAATACCGAATCGGTATGATTCGGTATTTTAGAGGTGGTAAATTAGATTTACCTACATCTGGCCCCAAATCCCTTACAAACCTTAATTCCTACTGGAACAATAAGTCTGCTTAACACGGATTATAAACTATTAGCAAAAATTTGATCTTCTCCTATGTTCCCCGTAGATCAAACGGTAATTCATAAAAATCAGATTGGGTTAGTATCTAATAGGCTCATGGCAGCAAGCACTAACTTTTTAATTCAAGCTATAGATTATTTTACGAGTAATACAACTAGGCCAGGTCACAGATCGTCATGATCGATGACGAAAAGGTATTTGCCCTGGGCAATTGGAATGCCCTTTTTTACATTCTGGGTAAATTTGGGTCTCCGGATCAATTTATAAAAATGCTCAGAAATTTACGCCAGGGTACTGAGGCCAAAATAGCTATAAATTCAAAGGTAGGGGTTTCGGCAAAAATAAAAAGAGGTAGTTGACTGGGGTGCCCTATGTCCCCCATTCTTTCCAACTTTTTTGTTGAACCTCTAGCAGAGAAGATTAGTAGCACAGGGCCAAACAAGTCAGCAAGCGAGGGGATGCCAAAAATAAAATTATTTGCATATTATATGATTTTGCACCTAAAATATTCAGGGTATATTTGAATTAATACAAGATTTTACTAATATAGGTGGGTATTAACTGTTGATCTTTCCCTAGCAGCATCAGGGTAGCTCCCACCATCCAATCCACTACTTACTGATCTTTGCTACCAGCAGCTACTCACAACTCTGCGAAGTCCGAGGCTTATTAGAAAGATGGAATTTACTGCTGTTGAAGCTAATCGTCAGAATAGCGCTTATTAAAATGTTAATGTTCTCCCTGTTTTTATTTCTTTTTTCTAATGAACCCATTAAAAACAATAGTTCATATTTTTTGAAGCTAGATTCTCTCATTAGCAGCTTTGTTTGGAACAAGAAAACCCTTAGTTTCAAGTATTCAGTACGTCAGTTGGACAAAACCCAGGGGGCCTCATTTCTGAGGACTTGTGTCAGTTTTGAGCTTCCGATGCATCACTTTCTGTGACGCATCGGAGGCGTAAAACATGCCTCCTTTTGCGCACTATTTACAAAGTGACGCATCTAAGCAGATGCGTAACTTTGTAAACCCCTGCGCTACATTATACCTGCGTCAGGTATAATGTATGCAAGGGGGTTGTTCCCCCGCAAAAAGCCTTGTAGAAGTGACGCAGTGAAATCTATGAGATTTCACTGCGCCACTTCCAGGACGCCGTTGAATCAAAATCTTGCACCTGCCTCACAGCAGGGGTAAGACTGACGCAGGCCCTTTCACATGGGGCTTGCCCCATGTCAAAGGACACGTTGCTGGAGTTGCGTCACTTTTGTGACACACTCCAGCAATGTGTCACTGTTGCGCTTACCGATACATCAGAAATACTGACATATCTGTAACTCCTTGCGACATGATGCGTCATACATTAAATATGACTCATCAAGTATGTCGTAAGAAGTGTGCCCTGAGAAGTGACGCATCGCTGCTTTCACGCAGCGATGCGTCATTTCTCATAAATGAGGCCCAGGGTGCTTTAGTGTTTCCCCATTTTCAGACATATTATCAGGAGGCTTTGCTTGACATTATGGCATGGCTCATTGATGGAACCAGTGTATTTGATGATTTTGTATTGAGGAGTATGGTGCAAGAAACAGCAATTGACTTACCAGCCTTTATAAAATCAGTAAAGTTGAAGCCTAGGTATAAGGTATTACTGGAGCTGGCAATTGGAATCAGTGCTCTGCTGAGGTCACAACACACTCCAGCCTGTCATAGATTCATTCCACTACAGGACTCAAAATTCTTTGCCCTAAATCTATCTGGGAGAACGGTAAGGTTTTGGAAATCAAAAAGATTTGGGGCCCGATGTAGGTAAACTCCAATTTACCACTTCTTAAATACCGAATCATACCGATTCGGTATTTAAGAAGTGGTAAATTGGAGGGGGGGAGATGTGGGTATTTCAGAATCGGTAAATACCGAATCTGTAAGATTCGGTATTTACCGATTCTGTAAATACCGAATCGGTATCCCCCATTGATTCCTATGGGCCTTGAAGCCCATAGGAATCAATGTGCATTACCGAATCGGTATTTACCGATTCGGTAATTACCGATTTCTGCAAGGGTGCAGGGGGTGTCACTTTGACACCCTCTAGCACCCCCAATACTGGCGTGTGTGCCATGTGGCACACAGACATGCCCCAAGGGCATGTCTGTCTGTCACATGGCATAGGTGTGCATGCACACATGTGCATGCACACCTGGATTCAGTATTTTAACACCCAATTGGATTGGGTGTTAAAATACCGAATCTGAAGGGCCTGTGGGACTGAAAGTAGTCCCATCTACATCCAGATTTTTTAAAATCGGTAAACTTACCGATTCGGTATTTTTCCGATTCGGTAATTTTACCGAATCAGTAAAATACCGAATCGGAGAAAAAAAGGTCCCCTACATCTCAAAAGGCCAAATACCGGCCGGAAACGGCCGAATTCGGCCGTTTCCGACCGGTATTGGCCACCTACATCGGGCCCTAAGAGAGGAATGCAATTTTGTATAAGCCTTAACCAGATTAAATGTGAAGAGCTCATTCTGCGCTACGGTACGGGATGCTATTAATGTATTTTTAGTTTCATTCAGCTCACTAGTTTTGTAATAGCTAATTTTCCGGAGATGAGCGAATAGGTTCAGATAATGGTTTGCTCTCTAGGCAAGAGTAAGTTGACAGGCACTGGCAACTGTAACAGGGTTTTCTGTAAAAAAAAAAAACAGATCAAGGGTTGCTTTCTGTAATGACGGGTCGTAGCCAGGAGAATAGTTTAATACATTATTCCGCAATCCTGGTACAGACAAAGAAGATTCTGCACCTCAAACCTGTCCTGACATCACAACATTACACTCACTGAGTCATCCACTCACCCGCTCATCATTCTACCTACAAAGTCAGGTGAGGATCACAACACATCTTCCCCTTTGCACAGCATGAAAAAACAATAATTTCAGAACAAAGTAGTATGTACATAACTCTTCACAGTATTACAACATTTTTAAAGAAATACCATTTCAATGACATAGACCAAAGATAGTTAGTTCAACCAAAGTACAAAAGTTTACAATGATTGAAACAATGACACTAAAACCCTAATGACCTACATGCTCTCTCAACCAATCTGGTTTCCTTGCAATCCTACCAAACCTCCCCATCTTAACTCCCAATACTCCTGTGCACCCTCGGAAAGCATAACTCCTCCTGCTCCAAATTCATCTCCATCCGTGGTGGTGTCCCTTGCAATCTTTTCTCCTCTTGGGTTGATTCCTGTTCCTCATTGGTTTCCCTAGACACATTGGTATCCCCTGTCCACCACCCACCAACACTTCTTCCCCTTTCATTGATGTGTACTCCTTCCTAGTTCCAAACTGCCAATGCACTCAAGTGTTGCACTTTCCCATTAATCAATAGTGCAGCATTGCAAAATACTTTGACCACTTTATGTGGTCTCGAAAATCTGCTCTGTCCACATCCTAATGCTCCCATCCTCTTATCTCTTATCATGTCTCCCACCTGCAAACTGACAGGCTTACACCCATGTTTCATATCAAAATATTGCTTGTATACTTGCTAAGCTTTGTCAATACGTCCTTTCACCACTTCCGGTTCCCAATTCACTCTTCTAATACTTGCCATCCACCCAATGTTAGCCTTTATAAAAGCAGTCCTCCCTCTCATCAACTCAAAAGGAATGTGTCCAGTTGAAGCGCCATTCTGAATGCCCACAAAGTCCGAAACAATTCAACATCCCATTCGAAACCATTGTTCTTAGCCAGTTCTATTACCCCCTTTGAGCACTCTATTAAACCTTTCCACAGCTCCATTTCCAAGTGGATAGTAAAGTGAAGTGGAACAATGCTTCACTTCATTCCATCTCAAAACCGTATTGAATGCCACAGCCACAAATTGCACTCCATTATCAGTGATCAAAGACTTGGATAACACTTCCCTCAGAAAGATTCTATCTAGAAATCTAATCACAGTACTAACCAGCATCCACATGGTCCACTACCTCCACCTCTGGCCAATTAGAAAAATGATCACCCCCAACCAATAGATCTTTCTGAACAGATCCATCCCAAATCAGGCCTGTAATCTCCACCCCAAATAACTTCCCTGGCATACCCGGAACACTAACCGGGCGCAAAGGTGGTCTTAGTGTAATTTGGCTTCCATCTGCATTCTCACACAAAATGCACTCCCGGACCTTCTTCTCAATGGCCAACCCCATTCCAGGCAACCAGTACAATTCCTTCATATGGTTTTTTATTTTTGCTATCCTTAAATGCCCCTCCTGGCACAATTCAATAATCTGGATCCTTAACTTTACAGGTGACACAATCCTGCCACAATATTTTGTTGTCTTCTACCAACAACTCATGTCTCAGCTACCACAATACCTTTAATTCTGTAGGAACATAGTTCTAAGCAGGCCATCCTTTCCTGACCATAGTTTCTGCCATCACCTAATCATCCTCGTACGCATTACACCATTCCTCAGACGGAATAACACCCACATCTTCTCTGCTCAGTGTCTTCACCCAGCATCGTGGAGAAGTGTGGCTCACTGGTTAGAGGAGGCAGAACTGGAAGCAGAGGTCAGCCCAGAACCAGGGTTCAATTCCCGGCTCGGCGGGGTCTTGAGTCCTAAAATGTCCATGGACTCGACAATTCTCGCTCTGGTGCCTACTCGATTCACGGGTTCACACTCTGTGACTCTGGGCAATAGCTTGCTTAATCTCCACAACGGCCCCTCGCGGCGGGATGCCTGGCTTTCACCTTGCGGAGACCCTGCCGGGGTTATCTCACAGGGGAATACCAGGACGGGTTCCCCAAGCAAGCGCTTAGAGACCGGTTGGTGATTTGCGCTATATAAATTCCTGTACATTTACATCCTTAACAAGAAGCAGTAACCTGCTCATGAAATCACCTACTTTATTTTGCACCCCAGGCATGTACTGCACACTATATTTAAAGTTGAGATTTTTTACTGACAATCTTGCCAACCTGGGGGACGCAGTATATAAACCATTAGTGGACAAAACCTTGGTGAGTGGTTTATGATCACTCCTTAATACCCGACGACTTCCCCAGATGAAAGGCCTGTAATGCTTTAAGCCCCACACACATACTAAGGCTTCGCGTTCTATCACTGAATACTCTTCTTCAGTAGTTGTTAACGAATGTGATCCAAAAGCCACTACACATTCTTCCCCTTTCTCATTCTTCTGGGTGAGCATAGCACCAATGCCCTTCCCACTTGTGTCCGTCGTGACTGTAGACTTCAACGTGGGATTGAAACCTTGCAAAGACATTGCTGCGCACATCTCCTGCTTAATAGAACTAAATTCCTCCTGACATTTAACTGACTACTCAAATTTACATTTGTTCTTTACGAGTTGTCTCACATTGTATTATTTGATTGAAAAATTCTCAATTAACTTAGAATAGAATTCCACAAGACCTACCAAGGCTCTTACATCATCCATGCAACTAGGTATTGGAGACTTCTGTATGCCTCCAGCAATACTGCCCAAATACTGAATAACATATCTACAACTGAAATTACTTCATATTTATACTATACTAATTTTCAACACTAATCCTTTAGGGGTTCGGGAGTGGCGTGCTACTCGCCAGAAAAGCGCTTCAACACCCATCAGGGGTAACAAGTGCTATATGAATGCAAATCTTTCTTCCCCTTTTATCCCTCCGCTATCCTTCTCACTCCAAGTAACAGACTAATATCCACCACTGAAATTACCTCATATTTCACCATATTATTTCACCACTAACCACCACTTAGAATGTACTTGCATGTTTCACTATACTAATTCAACACTAATCCTTTATGGGTCTCGGAGTAGCGTGCTACCCGACGAAAAAACGCTTTGACGCCTCGTCAGGGGTAGTAAGCGCTATATAAATGCAATTACAATACAATACAATACAATTCCCTCTTAGGCCTAATACCTTCGACAGATACTTCGTGACCTAGGTACATCACACTGTGTAGAGCGAACATACACTTATTGAATTTGACTGTCAGCCTCTTTTCCTTTAACACCTTCATCACTTTCTTAACTGTCAAATCATGGTCGACCTTAGTTTTACCCATTACCAAGATATCACCTTGAAAAAACATTACATTATTCACATCTTTAAACAATTCAAACATAATACGTTGAAACATTGCCGCAGCAGAGGCCAATCTGAAAGGCACTCTCATAAATATAACACATCCAACAGGAGTTATGAACGTAGATTCCTGCTTTTCTTGTGTAGAGGAACCTGGTGGTAATCAGCGGTGAGGTCTATTGTGGTGAACCACTCCAACCCCTTTGTGACTAAGAGCATTTCCCTGATGTTTTGTAATGGACATTGGTGCACTATTATGTTCTTGTTCAGGTCCCTCATATCAACACACAACCTGAGTTTCCTATTGGACTTCCTGGCAACCACCAAAGATGAAACCCATTCTGATGCATACACCCTCTCAATCACCCCTTCAGCACACAACTTTTCCAACTCACTCTTGACTTCTTCACTCAAGGCTAAAGGGATACTAATCACTTTGTGAACTTGTGGTTCCGTACCATGTTTGGAAACCCTTTAATTCACCTATAGCGCCTGTAAATACTTCTGGATATTCTTGAAGGATCTCCTATTCCAGCCCACCGTCATGTTGAAAAACTAATACTGGCTCCTGACTACTGGAGTTGAGGATAATCCCCAATTTTCTCTAATCACCTCAGCCTAATACTGACGGTTCAGCTTCAACCACATGCAGCTTATACATAGCCTTCCTGTCTTTAAACATGAAATCAAATTCTTTCACCCCAATCATTTTAACGTCCTCCCCTGTGAATGTCTTGGGCCGAATCACTGTATGTTTCAGAACATTACCTAGAATTGAAGCAAACTTTTCACTCCACACCTTCTCATTTACAATAGTGAAAGGTGAGCCTGAGTCAGCTGTTACAGTGAGAAGCACTCCCCCTATAACAACATCGCATTTGGGTTTTTTCCTTTGTTGCCCATCCACACTGAGCACACCCTCATTAACATTTAGTACACATGTTAATTTTATCATCCCCAGACTCCTTAGAATCCATTGTGGAAACCTGCATGAGAAGATTCACTCCCCTTGCACCCCCTCTCTGCATTCTGCACACCTTCTGGAAGTGTCCCATGATGCTGCATCCCGCACACATCTGGTTCCTTACAAGGGACCTCTTGCCATTTGCCAAATGCCCTATCTTCCTGCTCCTAAAACACCTGCCCTTGAATGCAGAACGATCAAATTGCTCACAGCTTTTACCTTCATTCACAACCTTCTTTGGTTCCCACTTATACACCTTCTTAGACTTCTTCTTTGCCTGAACCTTTGCTACTACTCCCTTCTCAATATCTTCACTAATTTTGTCTAACCTTGTCGGAATGACTGCTTTGGCACATACACATCTGCAAGTCAATTCTGCTCTCTTCACTGCCTCTGCTACCTCCTGGAGTGACGACTCTCCCCATAGTCAACAATTTGTCTTGGATATTCGAATTAGCACAACTCATCACTACTTGATCACGTATTAATTGGTTGTGCAGAGTAGTGAATCTACAAGTCAAAGCTAAATTCTTAAGGGCAGCCACATAATCTTCAACAGATTCTTCTTTCTCATGTTGTCGATGAAAGAATCTGTAGCGATTCACCACTGTAGGATTGAAGTAAGCTTCTATGTCTTCTATTGTGTGTTTGTATACATCACCCTGACCAGGTGGTCTAACTGTCTTCTGAATGTGATTGTACATTTTCAACCCCCCACTCCTAAACAATGTAACAACATTTTTTTCATTTGCTCAGGTGTCAATTCTTCATCTCCCACAAAATTGGAAATATAATTCTGAAAATACTCTTTACACTCATTCCACTTTAAGATTGGCTCCCCTTTTCCAGCCCAAAATGCTTGTGAAGGTGACACGTTCCATACATTTCCTGAAGCCATAACAATAAATACATTGAATTGCTGTAATAAAAGGACCAGAAACACTAGCTTTAAGTGTGCCTATCACTGATAGAAACAATGGAAGACAAATTAAATCCAGAGCGTGCCTGTCACTGTTAACGTCAATTTCCACCTACTCATTCTACTCTTACATCCTCAACACTCCAAAGTCAGGACAGGATCACAACACTATCACAGGGGATTTTCAACTCATCTCAGAGCTAGGACACAAATCTCTTAGGGTGGGGAACTTTAAAAGGATATCCTTTTTGTCCCATTGGATGGCATACTATAATCCGCAAGCTTTGCATAAAATGTTCCCGCCAGTCCCGGATCAATGTTTTCTCTTTCAATGTGATGCATTTGGTAACTGGCTGCACATATTTTATGCATGTCCCAAATTTCTGGGAGGAGTTTTGTCTAGCCCTGGGTGAAGGTCTGCAGTTCAAGATTATAGCTGAAGCAAGTCTTGTATTATTTGGCACCTCCAATGAGCATGGTAGAGTAAATAAGTATGGGCAATACTTTATCTCCATTGCTTTAACTGTAGCATGCTCTGTAATACTCCAAATCTGGAGAATGCCGAATGTTCCAACCATCCAAAGCCGGTACAAGAAAATGATAAGGACAAGAGCATTTGAGGAAGCATATGCGAGATGAGCTGGGAATGTCAGCTCCAGGGGTTTGTGAAGTGTAAAATTAGCACTTCTCTGAGTGGGGGCCATAGTATGATTATATTTAGAGTAAACGTTGTATGGGGAGGAATGCACACTTTCTTGAAGTAGGTTTGCATCTTATCCTATCGCTCTATTTTAAATGCAGCAGCACTTTAAGCTCTTTTGGAGTGAATATGATAGTACTGCATCTTTTTGCACCTAATTCATCTCATCAGCACTGTAATCTTTTGAATTTTATATATCTCTTAAAAACGAGTACTCCATTTTTGATGCACTTTAATTATTTAGGTCTACAGAGTTTAGGATCAATTTCTGTTTATTTATATATTTTGCATGTACTGTATTTATATGCCCTTGATATATTTTACAGAAACAAGAACGGTATTTGTGATGCACCTTAATTATTTCGGTATCCACGTATTCAGTAATTAACTATTTCCTGTGTGCGCACTTTATTACCATAAGTGGCTGCTTGTTTACTACTTAGAAAAAGTATGAGTCTCTCAAAATAAAGTATGAGAATTCAAGCAGCCGGTATTTTTAAGATATTAGCAAATTGAATGTATAACCGTCATATTCGTAAATTTTGAGTGTCAGTGCCAGACAAATCCTAGACCTTCCTAAACGGACCCATATCATCCCCCACCTCAAGAAGCGAGGGGCGGAATCTGCACTTACACGAAATCCCATATTCCGCCTGGGCAAAAGCCACCAAGCGCCAAGTCCAGTCTATTTCCTTTGAGCTAGACCTCTCCTCGCTCCGGCCCAACCCGCTAACGTTGGCTCTGGACAAGTCCTACATTCCTGGTAAACCCCAGCCATACTTACAAGACTCACTAACAACCGTAGCAAGACAAAAAATTCTGTCTATGCGCCTCTTGGCCCTCAGGATAATGGACTTTAATCCACGTTGGGCACGCTCGGACGGAGCCACTGCCTGCCGACTTTGCCAATATCGCAGAGAATCCTGGCTTCACTTGCTATGTTGCTGCCCTAAGCTGGCCAGTGACCGACATCGATTGCTACGTCCGGCACTACGTATCCTGGGTCTCAGAACTTGCAGAGAGGCCTCGGATTGGTGTTTCTCTGAAACCACAACATGTTTATTAGCCAGGATAGGCAAGTTCATCCATCAAGTTAAAATGGCACTCGAAAATCAACTAAAGGACACCATCCCGAAGAGCCCTGTGACCCGCCGCCCTAAAGTTGGTAATCCACAGATAACACAGGGAGTCGCCGAAAAGCTGGGGCCGACTCAGGGGCCAATAAAGCCCACAGTGCAACTGAGGATGTCGAACTTTTACACGCCTTCTAGACTCTAGTAAAGCACGGCCTCATGATGACTCTAAACATTTTAATTCCTTTTAGTATTAATAATGTACAGTACAAGTGCACACAGTCAGTATCGAGACCACATAGCTGCACCAATGGTCCCTGACCGGTGTAGGTCGAGCAGGGGGGGGGGAGTATTTTACTGCATTTTACTGTATTTTATCTGAATCAAACTGCATTTTTATACACTGTAATGATTTTAAGTAATCGCACAGTTTATCAATAAACTCTACTACACCTCAAGAAGCTCCAGTGACTCCCAATTCAGAAGAGAGGCCAGTTCAAGATGTTGATACACACCTTGAAAACCCTCACAACCAGGGACCAGCTTTCACCAGCCACTGACTAAACTTCCACCTGCGGTCGGCCTATCTCTGCCTCGCCCACACCACCCTCAATAACAGTGGAGCGCTCCTGCTATCCAGCTGCGAACTGCTGAAACAACCTCTTTCTCCCCTTCCTGGAGCTCATTCTCTCTCTTGGTATTCAGGAAATGACTCAAGATCTGGCTCTTCAACCGAGCCACCCTGCAGCAGTGCTCTCAGCTCCTGGATACCCGCATGGGTGATTAGCCGCACATTACAAATCCACATTGATTGGTTGATGACCTGGCGCTTCTTTCTGATGTTTTATTATAATGTGTGTGTTTTCTGTCAAACTTGTTGAATATAAAAAAAGGGGTTACAGTTACCCCTAGGGTCACTGCAGTGTTAGGTGCAACTCAAGTGATCCTATGAAAAGTCAAGTTTCGATGCCCATGAAATTTCATTTGATTCGGTCTACTCCGGCAGTATGCAGAAGATTCTTCCACGCAGCAGAGGTGAGGTATGACAAAACACAAGTGACAATAAAAACAATTTTCTAGAAAAGTGGTGCAGATTTATATTGTGCATTGTTCAAAAGGGTACTTGTCAGTTTTGAAAGAATTATTTTCATTTCACATAGAATAGAGGCTTCCTTAACAAAAGTTCTTACTTTCCTAATGCCACATGGAAACGATTAACCTTTGGAATGTAAAAATGGATGCCTGGCAATGGCACTAATGGAAAGCAGTGTTAGCAGCCAAATGTACAATAATAGCTAATCAGTGGAGGGCAAATTGGCCGAGTACAAGATAAGGTTGCATTGTTTCTTCCTGACCCATCCTTGAGTCTGCCTGCCGGTTAAGATGGTTAAAGAAAATATTCCCACACAACTTGAGGTCTGAAACTATTAATGTAAGAAATATCTATCTGTGAGTAACAGAAACGTATGACATGGCAATTTCCCAGTACCCCAAATAAGCGTAAGCTGCATAGTTAGAGGTAAGACAAACATTAATACGTTTTCATATAAAGTGCTCCTATGGAGATCTTGTGATGAGACTGAACAAAGGAGTTACACAGATATAGGATTCTGTGGTTATGAAAAAGAATGCATAAGAATAGATACAAAAATGAAATTTCAAGGAAGGAAACAAGGCCTTATCGCTCATTGAAAGGCACAACTTGAAGGCATTTTAGCATGAGCAGAAATATGGCTGTAACAGTTAAAGTTATCCTAAGGCAAATGTTAAAATTTCGCTAAACACCAGGGGCCAGATTATCAAGGTTTTGTGTTGCCCTTGTGCCGTGCAAGGGCGACGCAAAACCTTGATAAATCTGGCGCAAGGGCAACGCAAGAGTTAAGTGGGATTTATCAAGCCTTGGAAAGCCAGGTTAAATAAATCTAGTGTATTGATGCCTTGTATTACTCTGCGTTCCATGGGTGGATCCTAGGTAGTCCCATACATCCACCAATGGATTTTGGCACTAATAGTAACATGGGACTGCATTGAAATGCTACGCCTACCCAGGAGAGGCATAATGAGGAGAAATATCTTTATTTCTCCTCTTATTTTCTCTTTCCAAGTGTTCTGCATTCTGCAGCACACATAGAAAGAGGAAAATGCCTCTCAGTATTGTTTTTGTGCAGGAAGGTGTTCGTTCCTGCACAAAAACAATCCTGCCTACAACACAGGCACACTTGTACCATGACGCAAGAGTGCCTACATTTGCACTTAGCAGCCAAAGGAGAGCCAAAGCTAGGAAAGGACAGGGATGGGCAGTATAAGGGTAAATACGGCCTATTTCTGTCGTTTTACGGGACGCAGGAAGGTGGCTTGCTGTGTGAAAAAAATGATAACAATTGGACAAGGTATAGAATCACTTAAACTTGAAGGTAAGTGAAGGTCTTGTGAGAAGTAGTTTCGAAACGTTCTGCATGTCCATACTATTATTTACACCGTCATGGTGGGATAATTAAGCACTCAGTGTCCAGGCAGTTAAACTAAATGATGGAGGAATGAGATGATCTTTCATGATCTCCTTGATTGAAGACTAAATAACAAAGGGGGACGTGAGAAGAGAGAACACTCGCTCACCTTCCTAACATAATATTCAAAAACAAAGTGCAGCAAGCAAGCTACCAGATATCTTAAGGATGTCCCTCACACAGAGTGTGAAAAAACGACTTTAGGTTTTCTTAAAAGACCCTTCACCCACCAACCTAGTTGGTGGCATGCTTCATCATTGAGGTCTCACCCAAGACAACAAGCATGTCACGGGTGTGCTGCAATGCCTGATTACAGCAGAGCTTTTTTTTTCTTTTAGAATGATTCCTTTTCTTTAAAAGAGATGAAGGGGTGAATTAACATTGTATCTTGGTTACCAACCTCACATGGAGTGTTTTATAATAATGGTAACCTTAGACAAGGTGAATATAAGTGGTGGATGTATGTTGAGGAATAAGTGACTTCTGGCATCCTATAAAATGGTCAACATGTTTCACCATAATATCAGTGCTTTCCCAGAAGGTCAGTATGGCTTTCTTCAGGACCAAATATGCATGCACCCTAAGGCATGGAAATAGATTTCAGTCTGTAAATTATGTATTTTTGGGGGTTACTCCATTTGAGTTTTTGTCAGGAGGTAGTAATTTACTACCTGGACACTCAGGGGTGGGACGAGCTCCGTAGACACACATTCGCCAAAGGTGATCACCTAAGTCCCAACCTGCAGTAAGGTTTCAGAGATCTGCATGTCCTTGGTTGAAGAACATAATTGCAAATAAGCTTCTTGTGAAATGACACTGCCAGAACTTTTGGATAACAGTACCGTAGGCAATGGTGGATCATCTTTGCTTTGCTGTGCTTAATATTGTAGATTGGATTATTAGACTCAGAGAATAGTAAATCAATACATGCAATAATACGTTATATCCATAAAGGGAATTGAAAGAAACAATTGGTCCTTTCAATAAATGACAGAGGATTTACAACAAAATCAGACTTTGGTAAATATTTGAACAAATAACACAAGATATAGGGCAGATTTACAAACATTTTGCCATTCACATACCCTCTGATTTGGTAAGTCAGAGGTTTGATAATGCTAAAACCCTTTTTCAAATGTACTAAGGTTAATAAACGATTTGGAAAAAGTTTTCCGTTTAATGGGTTTAGGGAAGCATAACAAATAGATATTTGGAAGTGGCATGATAAGGGCGCCCCTTCCAAATACTTATTTCTTATGGTATGTAATAGTGTTTTGGGACCATAATCTGTTCTGACAGTTGCAGTTTGTAAAACCTATCATTTTGTTTCTTTAAACACATCTCTTTTTCCTTTAAGGAAAGCATACTTTTTTTTAAAGATTGCTTTATTTAAAATCAATCACAGACATGGTTGCATGCTGACCCCAGAAGACTACTATTCTAGTGATACCAGCAAATCATAGTGTGTTGCAGATTAATACTCATGAAATGGGTAGTATTGCGGGCCACCACAATTGGGTATTTTAAGAACTGACCTATTAGTACATAGGTCGAATTGCGAAATTCCAATGCATTCAGTAAGTCAGGGCACAGATTGCAACCACTTTCATTGAATGCATATTCAGTAAATGAAGCCCTAAATACTGTACATACTATGTATATTGTTTTGTTGCCTACGTGAGGATAACGTAGCATTTCATGGGTGAGAGTCCTGCCGTGACAACTGTGTTCAATACCCACGAGTGTCTTTTTAATGGGACAAAATCGCTGATCATTATAATGTTACCAGCGCGGGTGGGACCCAAGATCTTCTATATTTTGATGAGCATCTTTGTGTTTGGTCAGGATATGTCACTGTTGGGGAGAAGATCCATTAATACTATGCTGATGCTGCATATATACAGCATAGAAGCGAGAAGGCAAGGCAAAGTTCATGGCTGTGAATGAATTCCACAATCTCCCTTCGCTTTATGGTTCCTTAGGCCACCCAGAGAAGAATCTTCTATTACTATACATAAGGGATATCACCTTTGACACTTAAGGAACACTGCCTCAAAGTTTTGCTAAGGCCTTCACTATGCCAACAGTCTCATGGCAGGAAGCCATATATGGTCATTCTTTTCAGAAAATGTTACTCATGGAATGATGCAAAAGAAGAGATTCCGACTATGCTGAGGACTATTGGCTAAAACAATCGTCTTCCTTCAGGTCTGCCACTACACAAAATAATCATTCAGAATCAGGCCCTATTTCTACAATACTTTGAAATGTATTTAGTTTTATCAATGCAAAAAATTGAGAAATCATTAAAGAAACACAAAAATGCAAAGTGGAAAGTCCTGTGTCTCTTTAAGTCCGAGTGATATAGCCAAAATAATATCAATAATGTAAACAGTATTTAAAAATAATAAGCAGTTGCAAATGCGATACCTAGACTGTATTTTTCCTGAATTTCGCCCAAAGTGTATGAAAATGTGTTAGAATTTACTCATGTCAGTTTAGTAAATCTAAGCCCATCTGGGTAAATCTCACTCTCTGCTCTCAGGTTTGAACGGGAACTGTTACCCCATACCTTCACCTCATTCCTTCAAATGGCAAAGAGGTGAGCTCTTCGCATACTTTACCACTCCTTTCGCGCAGGTCAAGACAGAGAGCTTTTTCTTGATGCTATTACCCACATGTTAGTTAAAGTCCGATAGTTCTTCCATGCTTGTGCCCTCCATAAGGACAATAAATACTTATACCACAGTCTGATAGAGTTCTTAAAAGAAAATGTAGAGTGCTACTACCACATCCATACACCATCTTCATTTAAATCCAGTAAGTTTTTCTCCTGCTCCTATATTTACCTTATACTTTCTAATAAATTAGCTGATACCTCACCGTCAGCCCTCAGTCCCACTGATCTCCATGTTACACCATTACCGGAGATAAAGGCAATGATTGTTCCTTATCACTACCACCGCCTCCCCCCGCTCTGATTTGAAGGCAGTAGGACCTTTTCAGATCTCAATTTCTCATTCTCTCAGCCAAAGGCAGAAAATTCAACCCTTCGCCCCTTTGGGCACTCAATATCCTTACCACCCCTTACAAATGTCTCTGCCACTCTAGGTGTATTCTCTCTCTTCCATTTAAAAAAGATCTAAACAATTTAAGTAACTGTCCCACTCACTCCTTATGTTTCAGTGACACCTGGATCTGTACTTTCTGCCAAGTGAAGTTGGACTCAGGGCCTGCTGTGAACTCTGAAAATCAGGTTCTTAATATGCTTATATCTCCCCGGAACATTCTGGTAAGTAACCACAAGTAAAGTCAGTCAAACAGCCTGTAATATTTCTTTTTCACCTTTACAATTCATGAAGTGCTAGAAATCATGCAAGTGTTTGAGGGCTACCATACAAAATAACGTTCCTTCCCAGGCTCACGCTTGGGCCTCTCGTTTAAGAAGTTGGTGCTGCCTTCAGGGCTGTTAGGCAAGAAGGCAAAAAACAATGGCATTTCCATATGGAAACTCCAGATATCAGCATATTCCTAGCAAGGCAAAACCTGCCAGTGAGATCTGTATGCACAGCCGCGTGAGCCATGTTTCCCATCTTCTGGTGTACTGAGTGGCAATTGCCAGCCTTGAAGGACTCCATCTGTGTGCTTGGTGACCTGTGAGGAATCCCCCATTCGGTTTTCCATGCACATGTGACCATAAGAGACACTGTCCATGGTCCCTCAGACCTGCTGGGCTGATCGTTTACCAGCCCTGAGGTTTCAGGAACCACAGCCCACTTTATGCCACTTGAAATTCCCCTCTTTCCATGTCCAAATAAGGTGCCAAGATTTACAGTTTGATATAGAGGTCAGTGGAGGAGGCATTTGGAGGCGGGATAAAGTCAGAGTCATTGGCACTGTTGATGCTGGTGACGGTCCCAATATCCGGCAAGAGTGGTAACCCTGGAAGGATGAGGCTCTTGCTTCCTTCTTAAAGTATGACAGTGGTGTTTATGCTTGACCTCTTCCCAGGTTAAAGTCTGCAATAGCATAGGTTTCCCCTGAATACTGCTGATGGTAATAAAATAACTCCAGATTGTGTTTAGAAATTTCCCATCACAAGGCATTGTAATAACTTGTGATGCAGCTTATGTAGCGTCCTCCCCAGCCCAGCTACTTGCCAATTACTACACCACACACAGAACTTAGTATAACACATCTTTATTCTTCTGCATGTAACTGCGAAACTGCATTCACTTCACTCCACCCTAACACTTACGTCACAGTTCACGGAGTCCATCAAGAGCCACAAGGGTTCTGTCATTGTAAACTCACACAACACTACATCTCCCTCTCTGTTAAATACAACATGTCAATTTTTGTTTTTACAAGTATATAAACAATTATCTTTTCAATGAGTCTTCAGGGTGCTTTGATCACACGTCCTGACCTTGTAGAAGTGTCCATGACCTGTTTTGGTGATATACTAACAACAGCAATCCGGGGGTCTTCACTTGACCTTTCTGACCCTGTATCCACATTTGCAAAAACAGCAATTGATGGACAAAATGCAGAACAATGTCACACATTGGCATTAGTGTCTGATGAGCGATGAGCCACATGTCTGAAATGCAAGGAATCTCACATAATGGATTTCTCAGGACGTTGGGCCCTCACCATGTGTCCTTTGCTGGTCAAAAGATAACAAATGGTTCAGCATTAAAAGTAGCATTCGATTTTCATTTTCTAGGTTCACAAATAAGCACCTGATCTCTTCTAGAGAACGTAACGTCTTTTGCATGTCAATGATGGTGTGCATAGGCCTTCATTTTCTTTTTACTATCCAAGTCATGCAGGTTTATTCCTCAGTACATCTGTTGGACAATTGATGTAACTTAGTCGTCATGGCTCTCCCAAACATCAAGGCTGCAGGGCTTTCACCTGTGGTCGAGTGAGGGGTCGACAGTAAGCTCGAAGAGCCAGATTTAAGATAGTTTTAAGATCAACCTTTTCTAGTACACCACACTGAACAGTTTTCTTAAGAGTACTCATAAAACGTTAAGCAAGGCCATTTACTTGTGACAAAGGAGGTGGGCTCCTCTGAAGCTTCACGTTACGGTGACTGTGAAAGTCTCTAAATTCTCATCTGTTGAAAGGTGGAATATTGTATGTAAGAACGAAGGAACACCCATATTGCGACGATGCAGTTTTTAATCTCTTGATGACCTTCTTTTTTTTTTTTTACTCTTTATTGTTAGCAGCACAAGTTATTATTACAGTTCAAACAATAGTGCAACAAAATACCTGTAATAAAATTATGTCCATCCCTTATATTGTTCACATGTCGTTTTTGAGGCTTAATTGCAAAATTGTCCTGGTTTGTTCTTCAGATCTACTCCAGCGACAAGCCCTGGCAGGGTGGGGTGCATATCCCTCCCCTGTACACATTACATCCTCCTCATACCTGTTCCCACTTCTTGGGGCATCCTCTATTTACATTGACTGCCTTCTCGGCTACCATGGCCCAATCCATATCTTTGCACCGTTCGGCATGTGTTGATGTAGGCTGCAGTCCCCAATGTTTAGCGACATTGCTCTTTGCAATCATCATGCATAGTGTCACCCAGTCTTGGTTTTTACGATTAAGGTCTATATTGAGAAGGCATCTTTTAAATTCAGGTGGTACAGAGGTCCTGCATACCTGTGTGATTGTGTGCATGATTGTCTTCCAGTAGTTCCTGATCTCGGGATAGTCCTATAAGATGTGGTAGAATGTGCCTGTTCCTCCACACTGACGTAAACAGAGCGGGGAATCAACTTTTCCCATTCTAACTAGTGTTTCCCTGGGTAGGTAAGTTCTGTGGAGCACCTAGAGTTGTACTAATCGCAATCTAGAGGGTATTTCCAGCCCACGCGCAGGGATTCCAACGCTTCCTGTCAGTCAGTGTCGTCTAGTTCCCCCATGTCTTTTTGCCATCTCTCAGGGAGGCCTTGCATTGGATCTACCAATTTATTAATGAATTTTTGGTAAATAAGGGAGATTGCTTTACCATCCATCCTTTCTGTGGCAGCCTGTCCTCTAATGGTGATGCATCTGGGAGGGTCGTCCCTGCAGGGATCACTGCCATACATGCATGCCTGATCTGTAGGTAGCGGAATGTTTCTGTTGTGCCCATGTAGTGTTGTTGCTGCAGCTTTTTGAATGGGATAACTTTCCCCTTATCCCAGAGATCACCTACCCTTGAGATACCGATAAGATCTCATTTTTTAAATCCATTACAGCTAATCAATCTACCCAGTCTCCCAAAGTGCCCTTGGTATGGCAGCCCAGCTTGTTGTGTACTGTGTGCCATAGGTGAACCGTTTACGATGTAGGCCCGATAGGCTTTTATTATTTGCTTTGGAGTATAATGCTTGCAGGACACCCCCTTTACCCAGGATATAATCTGTTCGAAATGCGGGATCCGTATGAGGGCAGTGTGTCCAGTCGTTAAGGACTATGAGCTGTGAAGCCCAGTAATACGCTTGTATGTGTGGGAGTGCTCTGCCTCCATCGAACCATCCCTTAACTAATTTATTGATGGCTATGCATGGGGGTTTCCCATCCCATAGCAGGTTATATACTTCAGCATCTATTGCCTTAAAGTATGTCTGTGGTATATGGAATGACGTGTTCTGGAGGGCATATAGAACTCTGGGTAATGCCATCATCTTAAAGAGTGTGGCATGCTCTAGTAATGTTAATGGTGGAATGGCCAATGTTTGACATCGCCGTCGTAGGCTTCTCAAGGGTTCCTGGAGGTTCCTGTTCCTAAACTCCTAGGGGTTCATTGTGATGAAGATACCCAAATAGCGAAAGCTGTCTGCCACCTCTGTCACCTCGCACCGCTTGGGTATCCTTGGAGGTGGACCACTGAGGACATATAAAATTGATTTGTTCCAATGTATCATGTACCTAGAATATTTCCCAAAGTTTGTGAAAATAAATGTTCATTATTCTGTCTAGGGGGCATGTTGGTGATGCACTGGTACAGCATAATATCGTCTGCGTATAATGATATGCTATCCTCTTAGTCTGCCATCCAATGGAGTCCCCATATCAGGGGTCCCCCTTACCCATTCCGCAAGAGGTTCCGCAAGAGGTTCTAGTACAAGAGCGAAGAGGATTGGCAACAGGAGGCATCCCTGTCGTGTCCCTCGCCCAAGGGAAAGGTCGCTGATAGTCTAGCACTGACCACTACCTGTGCCAATGGTTTTGTGTACAGGAGGCGGACCCAGAACCTGAATTTGGGGCCGAGCCCTAAACACTCTAGGACTGCACAAAGAAAGGTCTATTCAATGGTGTCGAAGGCCATGCAGGCATCCGAGGAGAGGGTGATGGCTTCCTCCTAGATGGTGTACCTCATGGAGACGACGTAAGTTAATCAATCAATCAATCAAAGACATTTATAGAGCGCACTACCTACCCGTAGGGTCTCAAGGCGCTTGGGGGGGGGGGGGGGGGTGCCGCTACTGCTCGAACAGCCAGGTCTTGAGCTTCTTCCTGAAGGAGAGGTGGTCTTGGGTCAGGCGCAGGTCGGCCGGGAGGGAGTTCCAGGTCTTGGCGGCCAGGTAGGAGAAGGACCTTCCTCCTGTAGTGGCTCTGCGGATGCGTGGGACGGCGGCGAGGGCATGGCTAGCAGATCGGAGGTGGCGTTTGGGAGCGTAGAAGTTGATGCGGTTGTTGAGGTAGCTCGGGCCTTGATCGTGGAGAGCCCTGTGTGCGTGGGTAAGGAGGCGGAAGGTGATTCTCTTGTTGACCGGGAGCCAGTGCAGGTCTCTTAGGTGTCCGGAGATGTGGCTGTGTCGTGGGATGTCGAGGATGAGTCTGGCTGAGGCGTTCTGGATGCGCTGGAGTCTCTTCTGGATCTTGGCGATGGTTCCGGCGTAGAGTGCGTTGCCGTAGTCCAGTCGGCTGGTGACGAGGGCCTGGGTGACGGTCTTCCTGGTCTCTGTGGGGATCCACCAGAAGATCTTCCGAAGCATGCGCAGGATGTTGAAGCACGACGAGGAGACTTGCCTGGTCATGGAGAGGGAGGAGTCCAGGATGAAACCCAGGTTGCGTGCGTGGTCCGTCGGTTTGGGTGCGGTGCCCAGGGCGGGGGGCCACCAGGAGTCGTCCCAGGCGGAGGGCGAGGAGCCCAGGATGAGGACCTCCGTCTTATCTGAGTTCAGTTTCAGGCGGCTCGTCGTCATCCACTCGGCTACCTCTTTCATCCCTTCGTGCAGGTTGGCTCTGGCGGCGGCGGGGTCGTTGGTCAGGGAGAGGATTAGCTGGGTGTCGTCGGCGTAGGAGATTATGTTGAGGTTGTGTTGGCGTGCGATGGCCGCGAGGGGGCTCATGTAGACGTTGAAGAGAGTAGGGCTCAGTGAGGATCCTTGAGGGACGCCGCAGATGACTTCGGTGGCCTCTGACTTGTACGGTGGTAGGCGGACTCTTTGTGTTCTTCCGTCGAGGAAGGAGACGATCCATTCCAGTGCCTTCTCCTGGATTCCGACGTTGCTGAGGCGCTGCACTAGGGTGCGGTGGCAGACCGTGTCGAAAGCCGCGGAGAGGTCTAGGAGGATGAGGGCCGCTGTTTCTCCCTTGTCCATCAGGGCTCGGATGTCGTCAGTGGCGGCGATGAGGGCGGTCTCGGTGCTGTGGTTGGCACGGAATCCGGACTGCGATGGGTCGAGGGATCCATTCGTCTCGAGGAAGGCGGCCAGCTGTTTGTTGACGGTCTTCTCGATGACTTTGGCTGGAAACGGGAGTAGAGAGATGGGGCGGTAATTCTTGAGTTCGGTGGGGTCTGCTGTAGGTTTCTTAAGTAGAGCGCTGAGTTCGGCGTGCTTCCAGCTCTCGGGGAAGGTGGCGGTGTCGAATGAGGTGTTGATGATGTCCCGCAGGTGGGGTGCGATGACAGCGTCGGCTTTGTTGAAAACGTGGTGAGGGCAGGGGTCGGTCGGAGATCCGGAGTGGGCGGAGTTCATCATGTGGACAGTGTCTTCGGTGTTGACCGGGGTCCAGGCGCGGAGGGTGGTGGTGGGTGGCATTGCTGCGGTCGTGGCGTGCGTCGGTTGAGTGCTGAAGCTGTTGTGTATGTCCGCGATCTTGTTGTGGAAGTAGGAAGCGAGGGAGTTGCAGAGGTCTTGCGATGGGGTGATGTTGTTGTTTCCGGCGTTGGGGTTGGAGAGCTCTTTCACGATGTTGAAGAGTTCCTTGCAGTTGTGTGCGTTGTTGTCCAGTCGGTTCTTGAAAGCCGTTTTCTTGGCGGTGCGGATCAGTTGGTGGTGATTCCGGGTGGCGAGCTTGAGGGTGGTCCTGTTGTCCGGCGTGGGTTCCTTTCTCCAGGCTTTCTCGAGGGCTCGGCAGTTCTTCTTGGAGCTCTTGAGTTCGTCGGTGAACCATGGGGCTCTGTTACTGCCGGGTCTGCTGGGCGGGATCCTCAGAGGGGCGAGTTCGTCTGCGCATTTGCTGATCCACTTCAAGAGGTTGTCGGCGGCCTGGCTGGGGTTCGCTGAGCTGGCCGGAGGGTGCTGGCTCAGGGAAGCGGCGAGCTGGTCGGCTGTGATCTTGTTCCAGCTTCTTCGGGCAACCTGTTGCTGGTGGTGGTGGATCGTCGTTCTTCTGAAGGTGAAGTGGATGCATCTGTGGTCCGTCCAGTGGAGTTCTGTGGCGTGGCTGAAGGCGATGTCTTTGCTGGATAAGAAGATGGCATCGAGTGTGTGTCCGGCGAGGTGGGTGGGGGTGGACACCAGCTGCTTGAGTCCAAGGTTGGCAAGGTTGTCGAGGTTGTCGAGCAGGGTGCTGGTGTTGCAGTCGTTGTTGTTCTCCAGGTGGAAGTTGAAGTCCCCCAGGAGGATGTAGTCAGCGGAGGGGAGGGCGTGCGGGCTGACGAAGTCGGCGATGTCCTCGCTGAATTGAGTGCGTGGTCCCGGAGGTCGGTAGATCAGGGTGCCTCTGAGGGTGGTCTTCGGGTCGGTGTGGATCTGGAAATGCAGGTGTTCGGCGGAGGGTGGGGTGTTGTCGGTGCTGGTCGTGATGCGGATGGTGTTCTTGTGGATGATGGCGATGCCTCCTCCCACCTGGTTGGCGTTGCGGTCCCTCCGGGTGATCTTGTAACCTTCTGGGATGGCGATGGCGATGTCGGGCGCTGAGGAGGCGTTCATCCAGGTCTCCGTGATGAAGGCAACGTCAGGGGCTGTGGCGTCTAGGAGGTTCCAGAGTTCGATGGCGTGTCTGTGGACGGAGCGGGTGTTGAGCAGGATGCACTTGAGGTGGTTGCTGCTGGTGTTCGGCTTGGCAGGTGCTGGTGTCGGGCAGGTCCGGATGCAGGTGAACTTGCAGGTGTTGCAGCTGAAGGGTCCGTGGACGCGTCGTGGGGTGGCTCTGCAGCATCCCGGGACTCGGCCGGGGTTGAGTGCGATGAGGGTGGCGGCGGTGTACGTCAGGCGGGTCGGTCGGGGTCCTCGAGGGCCAGGGGTCCTGGCACTGGGCGCGGTCCAGGCGCGGACGGGCGTAGACGGGCTTACCTTTGGCGCGCCTTCGGCGAACAATCGGCGCACAATCGGCGCGCCCGCTGCGCGTGACCGCTGCGCGTTCGCACGGTCGCCGTATATGGCGAAGTTAAGGGCTGTTCCTGCCTGGCACGAAGCTGAATTGGTCTGGGTGCACCAGTTTGGGGCGGTATGGTGTCAATCTGTAAGTGCTTTAGCCAGTATTTTTGCTTCTGCATTAAGCAGTGAGATGGGTCGGTATGATGCACCCTCCTCCACTGGTTTGGGGATTGTGACTATTGTTGCCACATGTTGGTCTCTGTGGAGCTCTCCAGCCTCCAAGATGGCCCGTTACATTTCAATAAGGTGTGGTGCTAATGGTGTTGCTGTCATTTTGTACAATTTGATTGGGAAGCTTTTGGATCTGACCTCCTTCCCTGACTGCATACTACCTGTAACCGAGGTTATTTATTTTACTATGAGGTCACTCTCAAGCCACAGTGTCTTTTCTGCAGTGAGTGTGGCAATGTGGATGTCCATGAGGAGTTCAGCTATTTCTATTGCTGTGGCGGTGGTTACTGGGGTATAGATCGTAGCGTAATAGTTTGCGGATGCTCCTACAATATGTTGCGGGTCTTTGGTTATGTTCCCCGAGTCAGTCTGGAGCCCAGCCACCCATCTATTTGCTCATTCGCGTCTATCCAGCCAGGCAAGCAGTTTACCTGCTTTTTCCCCTACTTCATGGATCATGTGTCAGGAAGTTGCCTGCCTAGTTCTGGTTTCCTCCCACATGTGTTCCTTGTATTCCTGCTTTTTTGTGTTGAGTCGATGTGTGTTGGAGTTAGAGGGGTGTTGCGAGTGTAGTGCTTCTAGGTCCAGTACTTCCTGTTCTAGGGCATCAGTCATTTTTTTTTATATTTTGTGGCCTGATATGAGGGACATGGCTTGTCCCCTGATTACTGGTTTATATGCTTCCTAAAGGGTGATTGGGGAAGTGACTGAGTGTTCTTTTTCTGCAAAGTAATATTGTGTGGCTGTGGAGAGGGCATTACGTATTTGTGGATTTTTAAAATATTAATTACCCTGGGTATATAGAAAGCATGCGGTGTTGGCTTCGTGTTTCGGTGGCTTAGCTGGCCAGTAGAGGGGAGTGGTCAGAGAGGCCCCTCGCTAGCTGGTGTACCTTCGTGAACCTATCAACTCTGTCTGCCAATGTGAGAAAGAAATATATTTGTGATAAACTATTATGTGCTCCAGAGTGCAACGTGTATTGTCGAAGTTATGGGTATTATGCTCGACAGACCTCGACGAGTCCCATGGCTCCGGGGAAATCAGAGAACTGTGACATGTTTCGGGTCGGGTTCCTAGGGGGAGATGGTCTATTTGCTCACACTGGGTTATGTTTAAGTCTCCCCCGAATATCAGCTCTCCCTCCAGAAGTTTGAGTAGGAATGTACCCAGTGCAGGTAAAGCTATGGTATGTGGTGCCGGCGGGATGTAGACTATGACTATATTAATGGGTTTTCCCTCCCAGTGGCCCGATATTGCTGCAGATCTACCTTGTTCGTCCGTCCATGTCTGTTGTATGATTAGTGGAAACCGTTTCATGACTAAGATCCCTACACCTCTCTATCCAGAGGTGAAGCCCGGGGCGTACCACTAGCTTGAAACCCCATCTGTCGAGAGCTTTTATAAGGTGCCTACCAGGTGTGTCTCCTGAAGTAGGACCACATCAGATGATTGTCGTTTAATATATTGTAATACCAGCTCTCTCTTCAGTTTGTCTGTAACTCTGTTCACATTCCATCAAAGGGGCTCTACGTGTATGCATTGTTTATGATGGGTGTAAGATCTGGCTGTGTGAACATTGTTGTCGCCCACTCCCGCAGTGGTGATGTATTCGTCGGGATGGTGATGCTGTTCTACCAAATAATTTTCTAAAGCTATGGAGTTAGACCCTTCTAGGCATGGGATAGGCTGGGCCTTATAATTCAACACGAAAAGTGCCTATCCCAATCTCAATTACTAAACCAACATTTCTTTGTAATGGCAAACGCAAACCTTTGTGTTTGCACTGGTATTTTTATTTAACCCTATCTTTCGAATTTTTAGTTTTCACTTTGCAACACATTTATATATAAAAAGAAATTGCTGTACAAATTACATCAAATATACATCACACATGAATCACAAAACACTATTTACATTTCTGATAATGCAAATAAAACAAAACATACATCAAAAAAGATAAACAACACTTAATTCAAGCCACTACTTCATTTGTACTTCTAGCTGAGTTAATCACCATCCAAATGAAAGGACAAAATTACATTAGGAGAAAAGCCCATACAGGCTGTTTGAATTGTAAAATCAAAAAAACCAATACATTGAATTCTTCGAAAATGTCACTAGCTCCTTTGGTTATGCCAACGCGTTTCAGAAGAGAATTTCGAATATAGTAGCGAGCCTTGACAAAAGGCCATAATTTTGAGGTATGTGACACATTACACTCATTTTGATTGCTTTATAAACTGTATGGCAAGACAAAAAGCTGATGGATAGCGCTCTATCAATTTTTTTCGCTAGATCGCTCAAAGACTCACTGATCCAAAAAAGATTTAGAAAACAAGCCGGTCCTGGTAGGAGAATCATCGGTTGGACCCTCCTCACTTTTTGGGATTAAGTCGATAACAATGATGGTCAATTATAGATATTAAGAGGTGTTTTTCCCCTTAGGAAATCCTGTTTCTGCCCCTGTGCTCACAAATTCATTAGAACACAGAGCCCTGAGCCCCAACAAACACCAAGGAGACTCTAGTAGCCAAAACTACGTAAGGTACATATATATATATATATGGTAACACCTAAGTGTGATTTAAATAGGAAGTGGAGAATACAAAAAGTTTTTCTAAACAAAAACTTTATTGTTTTTTCCTACATTTCATACAGAAAGTGACAAGGCCCTGATGAGACCCTGTGAACTGGTTTCCCAGCGTTGAAACGCTCCGGCATAACCAAAGGAGCTAGTGACATTTTCGAAGAATTCAATTTATTGTTTTATTTTTATTTTAAAATTCAAACAGCCTGTATGGGCTTTGCTCCCATTGTAATTTTGTCCTTTTATTTGGATGGTGATTAACTCAGCTAGAAGTACAAATGAAGTAGTGGCTTGAATTAAGTGTTGTTTATCTTTTTTGATGTATGTTTTGTTTTATTTGCATTATCAGAAATGTAAATAGTGTTTTGTGATTCATGTGTGATGTATATTTGATGTAAATTGTACAGCAATTCCTTTTTATATATAAATGTGTTGGGAAGTGAAAACTAAAAATTCGAAATATAAGGTTAAATAAAAATACCAGTGCAAACACAAAGGTTTGTGTTTGCCATTACAAAGAAATTTTGGTTTAGTAATTGAGATTGGGGACCCTTTCCTGTTTAGAGACTCACCCGTGTGTTGCCGCCAAAAGAACTGAGGAAAAGCGCCAGGTCTCCATTGCAGCCTCCCCGTGTCCCAGGAGGGATTGACCGCCCCGCCGCAAATCTACAACTTGCAGCACCCGCTTTGCGGGTGCCGCTGCGCGGCGTGTGGCGTGGGGTCGAGGCTGCGGGAGTGCCTGTGAGTCAGCGGAAGGAGGAGGGAGTGCAGCGTTTCCAACGGAGGGCGCGCGCTGCAGGGACTCTATAGTCCAGGAGTCCCTGCGCTGCACAGGTGTGCACGGCCGCGCCCCCAGAAAGACACGCCCCCCGACCGACCAGAGCATTAAAGCGGGAAGACATCCTGTTTGAAGTGGGACCCTTTCCTGTTTAGAGACTCACCCGTGTGTTGCCGCCAAAAGAACTGAGGAAAAGCGCCAGGTCTCCATTGCAGCCTCCCCGTGTCCCAGGAGGGATTGACCACCCAGCCGCAAATCTACAACTTGCAGCACCCGCTTCGCGGGTGCCGCTGCGCGGCGTGTGGCGTGGGGTCGAGGCTGCGGGAGTGCCTGTGAGTCCGCGGAAGGAGGAGGGAGTGCAGCGTTTCCAACGGAGGGCGCGCGCTGCAGGGACTCTATAGACCAGGAGTCCCTGCGCTGCACAGGTGTGCACGGCCGCGCCCCCAGAAAGACACGCCCCCCGACCGACCAGAGCATTAAAGTGGGAAGACATCCGGTTTGAAGTGGGACCCTTTCCTGTTTAGAGACTCACCCGTGTGTTGCCGCCAAAAGAACTGAGGAAAAGCGCCAGGTCTCCATTGCAGCCTCCCCGTGTCCTAGGAGGGATTGACCGCCCCGCCGCAAATCTACAACTTGCAGCACCCGCTTCGCGGGTGCCGCTGCGCGGTGTGTGGCGTGGGGTCGAGGCTGCGGGAGTGCCTGTGAGTCAGCGGAAGGAGGAGGGAGTGCAGCGTTTCCAACGGAGGGCGCGCGCTGCAGGGACTCTATAGACCAGGAGTCCCTGTGCTGCACAGGTGTGCACGGCCGCGCCCCCAGAAAGACACGCCCCCCGACCGACCAGAGCATTAAAGCGGGAAGACATCCTGTTTGAAGTGGGACCCTTTCCTGTTTAGAGACTCACCCGTGTGTTGCCGCCAAAAGAACTGAGGAAAAGCGCCAGGTCTCCATTGCAGCCTCCCCGTGTCCTAGGAGGGATTGACCGCCCGCCGCAAATCTACAACTTGCAGCACCCGCTTCGCGGGTGCCGCTGCGCGGCGTGTGGCGTGGGGTCGAGGCTACGGGAGTGCCTGTGAGTCAGCGGAAGGAGGAGGGAGTGCAGCGTTTCCAACGCAGGGCGCGCGCTGCAGGGACTCTATAGACCAGGAGTCCCTGCGCTGCACAGGTGTGCACGGCCGCACCCCCAGAAAGACACGCCCCCGACCGACCAGAGCATTAAAGCGGGAAGACATCCTGTTTGAAGTGGGACCCTTTCCTGTTTAGAGACTCACCCGTGTGTTGCCGCCAAAAGAACTGAGGAAAAGCGCCAGGTCTCCATTGCAGCCTCCCCGTGTCCCAGGAGGGATTGACCGCCCCGCCGCAAATCTACAACTTGCAGCACCCGCTTCGCGGGTGCCGCTGCGCGGCGTGTGTCGTGGGGTCGAGGCTGCGGGAGTGCCTGTGAGTCAGCGGAAGGAGGAGGGAGTGCAGCGTTTCCAACGGAGGGCGCGCGCTGCAGGGACTCTATAGACCAGGAGTCCCTGCGCTGCACAGGTGTGCACGGCCGCACCCCCAGAAAGACACGCCCCCCGACCGACCAGAGCATTAAAGCGGGAAGACATCCTGTTTGAAGTGGGACCCTTTCCTGTTTAGAGACTCACCCGTGTGTTGCCGCCAAAAGAACTGAGGAAAAGCGCCAGGTCTCCATTGCAGCCTCCCCGTGTCCCAGGAGGGATTGACCGCCCCGCCGCAAATCTACAACTTGCAGCACCCGCTTCGCGGGTGCCGCTGCGCGGCGTGTGTCGTGGGGTCGAGGCTGCGGGAGTGCCTGTGAGTCAGCGGAAGGAGGAGGGAGTGCAGCGTTTCCAACCGAGGGCGCGCGCTGCAGGGACTCTATAGACCAGGAGTCCCTGCGCTGCACAGGTGTGCACGGCCGCGCCCCCAGAAAGACACGCCCCCCGGCCGCAACGCTCCCCCTTCAAGAACAGCGCCCAAACGCTTAGCGGGACGCGAGCGGGACGCCGAGCGAAGCCCGGGCAAAGGGCGAGCCCTCTGTGGCCCTCAGAGGCCAAAAGAGGCTGGGCTGGGCCAGCCCCCTAATATCCACTAAAGCACCGCGTATCCCAGCTATTTAATTGTGACTCCTTTATCTACTTCGTCCAAATCCATCTACTGCCCTCGTATTCTCCAGCTGGGGATTATGAGGAAGACTACCCAGAAGGCTAAGATGCCCACCCTGAGATCAAGCACTAAATCAAAAGTAGACCCCCCTCCACCATTACCAACCCTTACGGCCATCGACAAGATGCTTAAACAAACAATAGGGGCGGTATCTAACGCCATTGCAAATACAGAGAGAAGGCTGTCCCTACCACCCGTGACTATTGTCCAGGAAACACAGGAAGCCCTTATCAACCTAACTGAAGCTTCCATAGACTTGACAGAAGACCTTGAAACTAGCTTGGCCCTTACTCCCTCCTTTTTTGTTGATCTCCCATGCGCTCAGGTGCCCGTTGAAACCAGCACAGAGCAAACGGGCCTACAAATAAATCATCATAAGAAGAAATCAAACACCTTGGACAAAAATTCGCACAAGGAAGGTTCTAAATGTGGGGCTAAAAAAGGACCAACTAAATCATAATTTGGTAACGCCCATAAATCCACCCACACCAGGAATACCCTGCTGGATCACCAACATGGTGGCGGACCTAAAAACGGATCTTGAACACTCCATTATGGTGCTGATAAAACCCCTTATAGCTAAAATTGACAGATTAACATCACTTGTAAACAACAAGGGGGTTGGCCCGAAAGGCCAACCAGCACAAGAGGGTGCTCTAATAAAACAAAATGAGGCCTTAGCCAAAAGAACAACCAAAGACAAGGCCTCCCTAACACCTGACGCAGTAGCAAAAAACCCTACCAGAGTCACACAAAAAAGCATCAAAGATATACAAAAGGTCACTACTACACCAAATATGGGAAAAATTAATAAACAGATATCTACTGAAACCAGCAAACCACCCCATGGACCTCCCCAAACATTGGAAGGAAACAGTGCTCAAACTCCCAAAGAAAGTAAAACAGCAACCCGCTTCAGGACAATCAACCTCCCGCCTGAAGCTCTACCCTTCGTAGTAGTTTTAACAGGAGTTCCACCTTTAAGGGAGGGCAAAAGGGAAACACAAATAGAGCTGAAAAACAAATGCGCACAGTGGCTACAAATACATAGACCACTGCCCCCCAATATTCATGGGGAGATCCTCTCAGTAAGAAGGGGGGAGTGGATCGGTAAAGGCACAAAGACGATTGCAGGGGACATAATCACGGTTAACTTTAGAGACATCGCAGCAGTTAACTTCATCTGTAATGCCCCCCCTGGCCTTACTGACTCACAAATCCATCCGGTACACTTATCTTACTTTTATCCACTCGCACACCAGCGACCTAGGCAGAACAACAGACCACCGCTGTTCAGAATGCCTCACATGGATTTCCAATATGGCCCACCCCAGTGGCAAAGGCCACATTATGTGACCCCAAATTTTGACTCTTTCCTAATGCAGCATGCACATTGGAACAGGTTCAGCGCACTTGAAGAAGTCGATTGACAGGGATGGGAAAAACAACCCCTCACCAATGTAAAGTGGAGGGAGGCAAGTCCACTTAAAACAGAATTAAGAACGGGGGCGGGAAATAGATCAGAACTCGCATCTTGCAAAGGAAATCGCACTAAGTCGTTGAACCTAAATAAGGGAAAAGGCGACCTGATAAACCCCCCAAAACATAGGCAAATCACTAAACAGAGTAGATTGGCGACTCCTTGTAGCACACAGCCTAGCTTGGTTAACCCACCTAAAGTGGGAAAACCGATTGCGTCCCCAGTAAGAAATCTAACAGGATCCCCAAAGGAAAAGACTTATGGAAAATTACAGGTTGTATCCTGGAACATTGCAGGATTAGCGGCCAAATTTGAATCCCAGGAATGGCTTAGCTATATAAATAAATTCCAAATCATATGCCTGCAAGAAACATGGGCTACTGAACTAAATGACTATAGCTTGGAAGGCTATAAAAGTTTTTTTGTCCCTGCTAAAAAGGCAGTCTCGGGAAGATCTAGTGGGGGACTCGTCATATACGTCAGCTTAGATATAAAGGGCATCTGGTCCAACATCACAGGGGGCTCATACAACCGCCAAGCAATAAGGTTTGACTCACCAAGACTAACTTTCTTCCTAGTCAATTGGTATAACGCCCCGGGCACTATGGAAAAGGGAACAGCCGTAACCGAGCTGGATGCCTGCTTAAAAAATTTGAACTTCTTAAATAAGACACCAAATCCCTCAAGTCTAATACTTACGGGAGATTTTAATTGTCATCTTTGTGATAAATTAAAACCTTTTAACAAAGACTGGTCGAGATGCACCATAATGAAAGGCCCACACTTTACTCACTCAAAAGAGGGATGGGATCTGGAGAGACTAACGAAAAGGTACAACCTGACCCAAACCCTAGATCGTGTCGTGCTGGGTGAAAAAGGAGAATTAACCCCAACATACAAAGACAGAGGTTGCAATTCCTACATTGACTATGTTTTAGTCTCGTCCACATTAAAAAGAAATATCAGCAAAACCTTAATAGATGGGAGCATCTTTAGTGACCACAATCCGGTTATTATCACAATTGAAGGTTTTCATTTTAACACGGGCCCCAAGAGGCTCGATACCATAGAAAAAGCAGTGGATCAGGGAAGAAGAATTAAATGGGCCAGGGTCGATGGGGACAGATTTTATAAAAAACTGATAACAGAGGCCTCAGAAGCAATAAACAAATGCCTCGATCCAAGTGTGAATGGTGTTTTGGTGGTTAGGGCATTTGAAGAAATTGCGTCTCACGTAAATAACTCCCTAAAGTCCACCGGGGCGAACAAAGCGTCCTCAAATCCACGATGGTTTGACTCAACTTGCACCAAGGCGCTAAAAAAACTGAAAGTCAGCCTCCATGCTACACCAAGGGACAAGACCAGGGTTATACAAAACAGAATTGAGTATAAAGATGCCTTGAAGAAACGCAAACAAAGCCTTCAAAATCAAGCTTGGGAGGACCTAAGGGACGCTGCGGAAAGGAAAGACTCCGCCAGTTTCTGGAAAGTTATTAATTCTCCATGTTTTCAAGACCAAGGGGCACCAAAAATTATGAACATTATCTTGCCGGAGCAATGGCAGAAGCACTTTCAGAGTCTATATAATCACTCAAGCCTTTCAACCCAGGGGGACGCATCAAGGGGCTTCCAGCCGGCTAACCTGGACTTTTCCCTGAAAGAAGTCGAAATGGGAATTGCAGGGCTCAGTAAAAATAAAGCACCCGGCCCGGATGGAATTCCACCCTATCTATTCTTAAGTAGACCCGAGCTATGGGCCCCGCTGCTCACCAGGGTGCTGAACGAGGCAGTGGTGGCAGGACTGCCTCGGTCCTGGTCAACAGCGACTATAGTCCCTATTTACAAAAAAGGGAATCGTGATGACCCCCAATGCTACCGACCCATTTCTCTCATTGACGTGACGGCAAAGGTATTGGGGCGAGTCATTTTACAGCGGCTACAAGACTGGGCTGAGGAGCATCAGGTCCTCTCTGAAATCCAATACGGCTTCAGGGAGGGCAGATCCACCACTGACCAATGCCTAAACTTATACCTCTTGACAGCTAAATACACCATTGCTGGGAAGGGGTCCATTCACATGGGGTTTATGTAGCTTTCAGCGGCTTTCGACCGCGTAAACAGGAGAAAGCTCTGGTCTATGCTGTTAGAACTAGGAGTGGATCCACCGCTAGTTGACACCCTGCAAAATCTCCACTGGAATACTACTGCAAGTGTGAGGTACAATCAAGACAATCAAGAGGGAAAAAAGACCGACCCCTTCACCTGCACCAGCGGAGTAAGGCAGGGATGTATCCTCGCGCCCTTCCTTTTCTCCATTTATATTAATTCGCTGGAAAAAGATCTCCTCAAACTGAAGGTAGACTCACCCCAAATCGGTCATCGTGCAGTGCCTGTATTACTTTACGCCGATGACGCGGTTCTGCTTGCCAGAACTCCTTTAGGGTTAAAAAAACTGATTGACGGGTTCGTAATGTTTATGGATAAGCTGGGCCTGGCGACAAATCTGGAAAAATCCTATATTATGTCAGCAGGGCAACTGACAAAAGGGAACTTCGCCTACCATATTGGGTCACACAAGATAGACCAGGTCAAGACCTTCTCATACCTGGGGGTGCTGTTCGACAACCAGCTAAACTTCAAACCTCTGGTAGAAAAACAGGCTATGAAACTGGCAGCATCAGTAGGAGCCATCATGGGGTATGGTCAAAGACTGGGAAGATGGTCCCCAGAACAAATACTGAACCTGTACAGATCAATTTGCTGTGCGAAGGTATCCTATGGGGCAGAAGTGTGGGGCTTCTTGGATAACAAAGCTCAGCAAATTCAGACAGAAGAAAACAAATTTTTGAGAAGGATCCTGAAAGTGCCCCAGAGTGTACCGGCTCACATTCATTCATGAGGAGGTGGGAGAACCCTTCATAGAAGACAGGATCAAAATTAAACCTCTCCTGGCTTGGGTTAAATTATGGACCAACCCAGAGGCGGCCTTAACAAGACAAATTATATTGGACTGCCTAAAACGAGACAAAGGTCAAGACATCCCCTGGCTGAAATACGTCAAGAAATCATTAGCAGAGATTGACTGTATAAACTTTTTCACATCCCCTGACTCTTTAACAACTGAGAGCAAAGCTCGGGTGAAAAAACTTATTCCGATACGGCTTCAGTCACTAAGGGCGGAGAAAGAAAGACATAAACCCACTAGTCTGTCTTACAGCGAACTCACAGTGAAGCAAGGAATGGAACCCTATTTGAGAGTCATGTATAACGCCCAGGATCGTTATGTCATGACCCGCTTTAGACTTAACATGCTCCACCACCTCTTTGCGGTTCCGGCTGGGTTCACTCATACAGTGGCAGAGAAGGGTACCTGCGGCTGCGACCACAGGTCTCCGCAGGATACCCTTCACTTTGTTTTATTATGCCCTTTTTACACCGTACCAAGACGTAAGTTCCTGGTGGGGATTTTGAAAGACCTAAAGTTTAAACATGCAAAATTGGCCCTGAGGTTCTTACAGGAAGCTGAGGATGCTTACACCCTTTTTTGCACTATAAATTTCATTCGGATGGCAATACGGCTGAGGAACACCAGAGAATCTGGACCCTAATATTTCCTGTCCCCTCGAACAATTAACTTCTGCTCCCCTAGCTTAATGAATTTTGGTGTTAAATAACAGATAATTTTAACTTTTATAACTTTTTTTAAAGGAAATTTACTTCCGTTTTTAAACATTTTTGTGTGTATCTTGTATATGTGCTTTTATGGTGTCTTTTTAAGAACCGAATAAAGATTACAAATTGAAATTGAGATTGGGACAGGCACTTTTCGTGTTGTTGTTCTACCAAATAAGGCATTTTGTGTTTTGCTGATATGTGTGTCAATCTGCTATAACTACAAATACAACTCATGTAACTCCCAACCCCCCCCTTCCCTCCTCCCACCCTGCCTCCCTCCATGAAGGACTTAAAACTACCCGCCTCCTCAACAATGAGAAGTGCCTGTCATTCCCTCCCCGGTACCTCTTTGAAGAGAGCATTCTGGTTATCCCCCCATGTCAACTCCCCAACAAAAATTACTTTCATGCAGTAAAAACGATCTTCAAGGAGGTCTCTTGAGGTCGGTCGAGGACCCATTTCTTTGTGTCTTATTAAATATTGGCCTCCCCAAGTACCTTGTAGGTTCAGTTCCAGTTCTCATCTGAGGTAACTTGCAGTCCCATGGTGCTTTACTTTCATTTTCTCTGATGGAGTTCATCCAGTCTGGGGCTAGTTAGGGTTCTAGGGATTTATTTATTTTATTTATTTATTTAGTTTAAGATTTTATTATAGCACTGGCTAGACCCGTAGGTATCAGAGCGCTTTACATAAGGATCAACAATGTTACAACAATGATAGCAACTAACGTTACATCAAATATATGCGACACCTTAAAGAGCAAGAGGGAGAGCCAAAATAGAGGGGATTTTCCCCCATATACCATTTGTGGATTTGTTTTTTAGGCATGAGTTTGCTATATTAAATTATGAATTCTCGGTTCATTAGCCTTTGTTAATTTATTTTCAGTAATTTTACATTGGGGTCTAATAGACCATTGCTCTGTCACTTGTTCAGTTTTCCCACACTTTCCACATCACCACCCCTTCCTTTCCCTTCTGTTAGGGGCACTATTTATGTTCTAATATTGATATAACTTATGAACAGCGTTTTGATTGAATATGTGTACACGTTGTGATTAAAAACAATGTTGTGATATTTTCTTTGTATTTAATTGAGATATTATTGAATTTTAGTTTATCTGCTTTTGTATCTGGGACCACCTTGTTTGCATCACTAGATATACGCGGGCATCCAGCACTATGGGGCCGACGGGGGGAGGGGCCCAACCGTGTGGTCCATATGGAACAAATTCTGCTGCACACCTACACCGGCGGGGGCTGGGCCTTCCTCCCTCTCTCACCTGGATGCTTCATGGGGACCACCGATGACTCACAAGGGGGAGCCTCACCCACAGCGGCGTCTGTCATCCCCACCAGCACTGGCACTCACGCCCCACGGCTCACCGACTTACCGGGTCCCAGAGTGGGGCTGTCTCAGCTCGCAAGGGACTCGTCCGCTCTCGCTGGTCCGGGTTCCACAGCTCACGCCTGCTCACCTCAATTTGTGATTTTGCTATCAAGCACTGCAGGCACACAGTGGGGCACCAGCGCTTGCAGCAGCAGTCCGCCAGGGCGCCACTCCTTATGCCGCGAGGTGCAGGGGCTGCCGTCTTGTTCAGCAGGGTGAGACCGAGTCTCCATCCCAGGGAGCTGCCATTTCTGAGTCGGGCAGCCGAGAACACCCGCATCTCAATTCTCCTGCCTCTCGTGGTCAGCGCCACGCAAACCTGCAGAGCAGCATCAGCCCTTCACTCTCTCAAAACAAAGGTGCGGCAGGCCGCGTCAGGGGTCCTCACCCCACTGTGAACTCCCCTGGGCAAAATGGCTGTCCTCCTCTCGTCACCCCCACCACTCAGGGTCTGAACACACTCTGGCAGCTGCAGCCACGGCCCGCAATAGGTCCCCAGCTCCGACTTTGGACCTCGGGCGGTGCAGGAAGCCCCAAAGACAACTGCAGATGACCCGCAGGGGAAGGAAGCCCCCAGAGATAATTGGGTCGGCCACGCTAGCTCGGTCTCAATGGGGGAAAGCCTGGAGCAGTCTTCCTCCATGAATCACGAGTTCACCAGCGGGGAATTAGCGCAACGAGGACCGCTGAACATCAGGAGCCTAGGTGAGAAGGAGGATCTCGGGGGATGGTCGAGACGGGGGGGGGGGGGTAATCACCTGAAAGGCGATGCCTAGTTGGGAGCTCCCGGCCAGAGCTCCTCATCAGTCGGCCGTCTTGATCTCCCAAATAAATAAAAAAAATGGATCATGGATTGATGAGAGTTTACGCTGCTGAGTTTGCAGTGTTGTCTTTAGTGCTTCCTGTGGAGTTTCCTTCAGCCTCTGACAGTCTTGTCGTAGGTGGTTGTTCTGTTAGGATTTTTGCCGCCTTTGTCAACTCTTTCTTGAGTGATAAGTGAGAGATCTTCTATCAATGGAAAACGAGAGTATTGATCAACTATCACCATCAGGTGATTTCCATTGTCAAGAGAACCAAAGAAGTCAACAGCAATTCTTTCCCATGCAGGTGTTGGCAACTCTGACATGTTTAAGTTGTGGTGAGTGGTTTTTGATGACAGGGAGTTGCATAGATGACAGACCTTCAATTCTCTTTCAACTCCCTCATTGAGATGTAGAAACCAAACTTGATTTCAAATAGCTGGTTTGGAGAGAACAATTCCATGATCTCCTTCATGGGCCGGCTCAATTATCTTTTGTCATGGACTCCCTGGAATGACAGTTCTTGAACCTCTTAGAATAATGCCTTCTTGAGAAATGGATAGTTCATCTTTGACATTTTTAAACTTCTGGAATTCACTGTCACTGGTAAGAGGTAGAGAGTGTTGGTACCAAGACTGATGTGTAATATGTCTTTCAGTTTTAGTATGTCACTATCTTGACTCATGGCAGTGACAATATGTTCCAATGCATTGGTGGTGCGGTGCTTGATTTCACAATTACATTTATGTATGCTTCTTGGAGGGGTGCCAGGGCACTTTAGGGGCACCTGTGAGAAGTAGTCAGCAGGGTTTTGATCTTTCCCTGGATGATTTTTTTTTTAAAGTAATTTTTATTGAGGACATACAATACGCAGACCAGTATACATATATACATTGCAGCTCAGGTCTCTTAGCTCCTCGGTTTCATTGCGATTTGTACACAGCCTTCAGGCCCACAACCCGGGAGTCGGGCGGCGGCAATTATCGAACCCTCGTATGTCTGGTTGCTTTTATCAGGGTTAATCTCCTCGCATGGGAAGGCGCATGTCTACTTTTCTTTTCCTAGCCAATGTAAACTCTGTGAAACACCCTTAAATCTACCCTCAATAACTCTATATGCCCTCTCTCCCCTCCCCCCCCCACCACCCGCTCGCAAGGACTTGTCTAGTTGCAGATCTTGGGTACAATAATGGTCTATGTATTTGCTAGGTGTGTGATGTGCCCGGTGTGTCCCGGGTGCAGTTCCTGTCCGAGCTCAGGGCCTCCTCGTCCTCTGTTAGTATGCTATCTCTCAGGGCTTGTACTAAAGCCTCCCAGGCTGCTGCCGTGTCCATTGCTCTGACGTCTGGTTTTCGATGTGCCGTTTGGTATCTATGTGTGCTGTCACAAGCTGCCCACTTAAGGAATTCGTTGTACCATCTTCTGTGTGTAGGACCCGACCTCGCCTTCCAATGTCTTGTTATTTCCCTTTTAGCTATTATCAGTCCCATGTCTATGAATTTGCTTGAGGTTTTGTTTTTGGGCGTGTGTGGAAACCAGTGTAGTATGCATACCGCTGAATCTAACTCAAGGGTCCTATCCGTTGCCTCGTTTAGGGTATCTCCTATTGCTCGCCAGTACTCCCGGAGGGCAGGGCAGGACCACAACATGTGCTCCAGCTCTGCTCCCTCCAAAGCGCAGCGCGGGCACGGCGACTCAGTTACCCCGAAATACTTCTTGATCCTACCAGGAGTCATGTAAGCCCTGTGTAGCACGTAGAAGTGAATTTGCTGAAATCGCGCATTTCTCGTGCTGTTTCAAGCTCGGCGCACCAGTCGGGCCCAAGTCGTCTCAGGGATTTCCCTACCAAGGTCTGCCTCCAATTTGGTCCTCAGCGCCGTGAGGGGCGGCAGATTCTCGCAGAGCATTCTGGAGTATAGACATGTGACAGCCTTATAAGTCCCGGCCGCCATCATGGCGTACTGGCAAGCCATGGACGTCGTGGGTTCTGCCAGGCCCCCCCTCCAGTGCGCCTGAATGGCCCCAACCACCGCCGCGTGCAGAAGGTAGCCCCCTCGTGGCAGGTCGAATTGCTCCTGAAGTTCCTGGTATTGCAGGAGTTCTCCATCCTCATAGAGGTCACCTACAACCTGTACTCCCGCATCCTCCCAACTCTGTGGCTGCGACCAGTCTCCTCCGTGGGGGAGCACAGTCAGCATGCCCAGGGGTATTTCCGGGGCATATGGGTGTCGAACTCCCGCGTGTCGCTGAGACCGGTTCCAGCAGAGCCGAACGTTTGTTCCTCTAGCGTCAGGTCTCGAAGGGCGATCCTCTGCTGTAGGGTTATATAAGCTAGAATATGTCTTGGCGTACCTCTCTCTCTATCGCTCTCAGATCCCTGCTACACTCGCGCCACCTCTTGCGTGAAAATCTGCAGCTGAGCAGCGAGATAATAAAGCTCGAAGTCGGACACCGCGAGCCCCCCCTCGTCTTTCGGCGAGTGAGCGGCGCCAGCACCACTCTGCACCTGCCGGAGCCCCACAGGAACGTGGTCAACTGAGACTTGAGTTGGCGGAAGAAGGACCTAGGTATCCAGATGGGAAGGGTACGAAAATAGTATAGTAGCCGCGGCAGGGCGATCATTTTCAATAAGGAAATGCGGCCAGTGACCGAAAGCGGGAGCGTGGCCCAAAATGCCATGCTGCCTTTCAGCGCCCGCACACAGCGGCCCACGTTACCCTCTAGCATGTCCGCGGCCGTGTGGTATATATATACCCCTAGGTACTTCAGGCAGGTGGGCTCCCAATTGAGCAGAGGATGGTGGTCGGGCGCTCCGCGTCCCGCCGTATAGGGAACAAGCATGTTTTAGCCCAGTTAGCTTTTAGACCCGAGAGATCGCCAAACCGCCCCAGCAGTCTCTCCGCGCCCTCCAGCGCTGTCGTGCCGTTTTCTAGAAATAGCAGCAGGTCGTCGGCATACAGAGATATAAATTGTTGGCCGTCTCTGCTGTCTATGCCTTCGAAGTGCTTCCCCGTCAGGGCTTCGACCGCGAAGGGTTCAATCGCTAGGGCAAATAGCAGGGGGGACAGGGAGCAGCCCTGTCGGGTGCCTCTCTCCACTAGATATTGGTGCAAAACTAGGGGTCATATTCGCACCCTTGCTACTGCCGCTGTGTACAGGACACGCGTCCAGCTAATATACCCTTCACCTAATCTAAAGCGTTCCATGACCTTGTAAAGGTAGTCCCATTCTAGACTGTCGAACGCTTTTTCAATGTCTATCGAGAGGACAAGGGGTGTTTGGTCTGCAGTGTATGGGCTCTCCAGCAGGCGCGTGAGCCTTCTGATATTGATCGTCGTGTTGCGTGCGGGAATGAATCCGGATTGGTCCGTGTGTACTAGTTCGGGCATATGTTGTAGGAGCCTAGTTGCTAGTATAGCACTTAGTATCTGGTAGTCGGCGGTCAGCATGGAGAGTGGCCTATAGGAGGCGGGGCTACAGCTCTCCCTCCCAGGTTTTAGTAGTGGTATCACGAGCGCTTCTCGCATAGATTGGGGTAGGCGACCAGCTACTCTGGCTTCGTTATATATCGTTTGGAGTCGCGGTGCTAATATGTCTAGGTACTTGCTATAGAATTCTATGGGCAACCCATCTAGTCCCGGGGTCTTGTTGCGGGCCATCCGTTTCACCACTCCTCTGATCTCTCCTAATTCTATATCTCTACCCAAGTCTTTCGCCTGTTCCTCGTCTAGCTGGGGCAAGTGGAGGCCATCAAGAAAGACATCGGTGCCACTCTCTTGTCCCTCCAGTTCGCTCTTGTATAGGCCCTCGTAATACTTCTGAAAACTATTCAATATCTCCGTTTGGGAGTAGTGAATGTGACCTCCGTCTCCCTCAATGGCTAGTATTGGGGAGCATCGCTTAGCGGGGTTTGCCAGCCATGCTAGTAGTGTTCCAGCTTTGTCCCCCTCGATATGAGCCCAGAGCAGGTAGGCTCGGTGATCAAAGCTACGAAGGCGCTCCACTTCCACCACAACAGCCTCTCTAGCTAGGTTGACCTCATCTTGGAGTTCAGGGTGGCCAGGTCTCGCCTTCTCCGCGTCTCGTAGCTTGGAATCTGCCTTATTTAGATCCTCTAGTAGCACATTCCACAAGCCCACATGTTTCGCTATACACTGGCCCCTTACTACCACCTTGAAAGCATCCCATTCCACCGGTCTAGTGGCTGCGGACCCCTCATTGTCAGTGAAGTATTGGGATATCCCTCCCTCCAGTGCCGCGTGGAACAATGGGTCTTCCAGGGTCTCCGGCCTCAGCCTCCAGGTCGGCACTCGCGGTGCTTCGACTGCCCAGGCTAAACTGGCTATCAGTGGATTATGGTCCGAGATTGTCCTTGTAAGGTACTCGGTCCAAGTTATGGCCGGCATCACGACCTGAGAGCACAGTATTGCGTCAGTTCTGACGTGGAGGTCATGCAGGCTAGAGAAGTGTGAATAGTCTCGATCGGTTGGGTGTTGTGCGCGCCAGGCATCTGTTAAACCCCATCCCTCTTGCCACTCCAATCTTCCCTTAGTGAGGCGGTGGACAGGGGAGTCCCCCAATGGTGGATGGGATCTATCTAGTAATGTGTCCGCCACTGAGTTAAAGTCCCCTCCAACCAGAATCGGGCCTGCTAAGAAGTGTGCTAGTGTCCCTGAAAGACCCGTTAAGAAGGACAGCTGTTCAGTGTTCGGGGCATATATACTACACAGCACTATGTCTCTGCCCCGTAACCTGCCCTCTACCATTACATATCTTCCCTCAGGGTCTATTACATGCCTATTCGCCTGAAAGGGAGGGCCCGCCCTTATCCATATCAAAGCTCCTCTAGCGTACGCCGAATAAGTGGTGTTAAAGACCTGACCCCTCCATCTCCTTTGCAGTGCTGCCCCCTCCTGTTTTGTGAGGTGTGTTTCTTGTAATAGCGCAATATGGACACCCCTGCGAACCAAGTAGGCATGTATCTTATGTCTTCTTACCATCGTGTGCAAACCCCGCACATTCCAGGTAAAATATTTCAATGCATTTGCGCTACCCATTGTCCCATAGTTCGCATTGCTTCATCACACAAAGTCCTATTCCCTCGCAGGTGGTGGTCCCCCCCCAAATTACTTTTGAGCCTTCCAGCTTTATGTTTCCCAGGTGCCCGGGTTCAACAGTTGCCAATTGTGGAAAACATCCCCAACAGTTTCCTCTCCCCTCCCCCCCAGAACAGGCCCCAATATTAGTCTATCAGTTCCCATCCAAACTTGTTCAACCTTTCAAACTGTGTTGCTAATTCACGGTCGTAACCGCGTGTGCCTTAAGGGCAAGTGGAGTGTGGCCCAGATCAGAAGGTAGCTATGCAGGCTCCCCTCCGCACCCTCCTGTGTTCGCCCCATGAATAGCAGCGGTCTAATGGCCCGGGTCGTATCCCCTGCCTACAGTACCCTTTAGTTCGGGAGGTCTTCATTGTCAGTATTGCCCTCTACCTGTCAGCTCCGAATCAAATGTTTAGGATCTCTTCCGACGTTTGCGGTGTTACCAGCGGGCCCTTGGTGTTGTGTATTCCCGACTGGTCCGTATCCGAGCCCGAGGCATGTGTCTCTGTGTCCGTGCCCTGCTTTGATTGGGAGGCATCTGATCTCGACAGCGATTCCACTGCCTGCAGCGCAGCTTTCCGCTCCACATCTGTTTGAGATGCCGACAGTTTCCGTGTCCCTTGTCGTCTCCTTCGCAATCTTTGCGATTTCCGTATTCGCGTTGTAGCACGTTCTTTCTCCTCTTGGAGTCTAGCGCTATCAGTGCCCGCCTTGTACGTTTCCCACCATGCCCATGCATCCGCCGACGTGCTGAAGAAGTGTGTTTTATCATCAAGCACCACCCGGAGCTTAGCTGGGAAAAGCAATGAGTACGGGATGCCTTCAGTTCGGAGCTCCTGTTTATTGGACAGAAAGGAGGCCCGCATTCGCTGCGTCTCGAAGGTGAAATCAGGATATAGTGTTACTCTGCTGTTCTCCAGCTGAAATAGTCCGGTGTCGCGGGCTCTTTGGAGCAGCAGGTCTCTGTCCTTGTAGTGCAACAATTTGGCTATGATCGGTCTCGGGGGCTGGCCTGGTCTGGGCTGTCCGGACGGGACGCGGTGAGCGCGCTCCAGGGTGAAAAAGGGCGATAGACCTTCTGGCGCCACCGTGGTCCTGAGCCAGTTGTCAAGGAACTCAACCATGTCGTCCCCTTCTGTTTTTTCCGGAACTCCTACTATGCGGACATTACTGCGCCGACTCCTATTTTCAGCATCCTCAGCTCTCCTTTCCAGTATTTGTATTCGGTCAAGGGCATCCGTGAGTTTTCCTTCCATAGTTTTATGAGCAGGGGCCAGCTCCTGTAGGGCATCTTCGACATCCTTGACCCTATCTTTGAGTTTGTCATGGTCAGCTCGTAGGAGGCCCAATCCCGACACCACCTGCGCTATATCTTGCTGCAGAGTGTCTCTTGTCGCCGCAATAGCTTCTAATATGCGATCCTGCAGTTGCTGTAGGTCCGACGGCCCTGCAGGATCCCCTTCCATCGCATCCGAGGCCGCAGCCCCCTCCGGCTTTCCTTTGGTTTTCCCCATGATGCCAATCCGCCTTCTCTGCCGGTGTGCGTAGCACCCCCAGCAGCTAGCCGGGATCACTCGAAGTCCTCTAGGTCCCCCCCAGGGCACGGGATCGCAGCTGCAAGTGCCGTCGTGTGTCCAGCTCTTCACCTGTTTACTACAGCAGCCGGGCAGCCTCGGGTTCTCTCAGCCGCCAGTCCACTCCCGCCACATGTTTGCGTCCTGCTTCAATTGCACCAGTGTCCGCTAGGATCGCCTCGTATGATTTCAGTGGTTCGCCTGGGTTTTTCGTTTACAGGCCTCTACCAAGAGTCGTCCGTCAGGCAGGCGTTCCAGCTGTTGTCACCCGTTCATTGCCAGCGCTGCCCAGTAGTGGTCCTCTCGGGTCGAGATCGTCCTAGACCTGGGTATTGTTCAGGGATTGCTCTCCCCTCAGTTCTTTTATTCGGCCATCAGCGGGGCGAACGCACTACCATCTTCTGCGTACCACCCCACCAGTGTCCTCTGTGTGTCGCGAAGTGCGATCCGGGCCTCTCAATCTACTGCAGAGCTCAGTAATGTGTTCTCCACCCTAGCTCCCCAGTCGTAGGGCTTGTTAGGGGCCGCTCCCCCCTCGGGAGCCAACGATCGTTTCACCCTCTTGCTGATACTTCGGGGGCCCTGCCCCTCGCCCCTCCGTCTCTTTCGGGGGGGGGGGCCTAAGGTAGCCAACTTCTGTTCCGCAGGCGCGGGCGTCTCGGCCTCGCCGGCCTCTATCTTCGCCGCGGCCTCCTCAGGGTGGTACTTGCCGCGACCCCCCGAGCTTCGTGCCTGCTCCTCCTCTCCCGTCAGGGGGGAGTCTCCGAGTGTCTCGTGGGGGAGGGGAGGGAGGAACAATCCCCGCAGGCACCACCGCAGTACCCCGCGGTATCGGGCCGGCCTCTCACCTCGCAGGGTCTCAGTCGGCGGCCGCAGGGCACCACGAAGCGGCAAAGAGTTCACTCCTCTCGGTCTTCTGTGTCGGTCTTGGTGCCCCGTCGGGTGCCGATCTCTCCGCCGCAGACCGCAGCCCCGCTTTGCGCCTCTCGCCACTCGCGCCAGCGCCTCTGCTGCCCCCACGCTCTCCGCAGGCTATGGGCTTTCATTCCTCCGGTCGCCGTCACTTTTCGATACGTATCAGCCCGGGCCTCTCCGCCATCTTGTCCGGGTTCCCCTTCTCAGGCAGCTCGGCCCAGCGGGCGGCAGTCGTCCTAAGCCGGCTTCCCGGGTTCACCGCAGGTTTACTTGGCCTTGCTCGGCGGTGCGGTCCTGTGTTGGACCCTCAGCTCCCGTGGGGGGGGGGAGCGTCACACGCCGGTGAGCGTTCCTCAGCGCCCCATGTCCGCCATCTTAGGAGCCTCTCCGTGCCGGACGTTCAGCTTTCTGTCGGCGCCAAATCTCTGTTAATCTGCCCCGGTAGCGGTTTCCAGTGTGCCGGTTCAATTCACCCACCTCCGACGTGTCTTTCAGGGTTGTCGCGGGTGTTGCCGCTCTGATTTTCAGGATTCCTGTGGGGATCGGGCGCGGAGCTCCGAGCACACGCCGCCATTCCCTTCAGCGCCTAAGCCAGGCCCCCTCTTTCCCTGGATGATGCACAATGGTGTAGTTATATTCTTGCAATCGCAGACCCCAGCATTCAACGCGGGGAGGCATTTTTGCCTTTGGATTGTCAAAAATGGTCAACAATGCTTGATGATCTGTCACAAGCGTGAAGGGCTTCCCATGCAAGAATACAGAGAAATGTTCACAAACCCACCCCACTGCTAAACATTCTTTCTCAGTTTGTGAATAAGCATGTTCAGTTTGGGACAAACTTCTTCTTGCATATGCCACATTATGTCTTCGAGCATTTGGGTGTCTGCTGTGCCAACAGAGAAGATATGTCCATAAAAAGTTTTACTTCATCTCATGGAACTCACATTTCTCAGCATTCAAAGTTAAACCTGCATCAGCGAGCAAACGACACACTTGTCAGAGCTTTATCGTGCTCCTTCTGTGTAACTCCAAAAAACAATATGTCATCACTATAAGTGACAGCATTAATTACAGACCGTATGATACGTTGAATGGCATATAACAGAGTTTTTTTGTAACGTGAAGGAGCAATATGTATAGGAAAGGTGAAAATGTTCTCAAGTTCCAACTGATGATATCCGTTATTCAGATCAGGGCGAGAGAATACATTTGCACCATTCAATTGTGTTATCAGTCAAAACACTTTATTCGATTACTTAAAATCATAAAAGACAGAATAAAAACATTTATAAAAACATTCCATCTCATATATATATATATATATATACAATATATATACAATCAGTGCTTTCAATCAATTATAAGGTATACACTAGGGTAAAGATATACAGCATGAGTTTAAAAAACAGCTAAAATGGCTAAAAATCAGGCAGGGATACTAAGGGCGGCTAATCTTTTGTTATTGATCCTAGCAGCAGCCACCAAAAAACTAGCAACACAATAAATATTGCGAGTACTACTTAACATCTGCAAATTAATCAAAGCGGGCCTAACTTGTAAAAAACCCGCGTCTCTCAGGATTGGAACTAAAAAATGTTTCCGGATCTCAAAATAAAACTCACAAAACATAACAAAGTGCATCCTGTCTTGTGTGGAAAAATCATCACAGTGGCATGGGATAGAGTTTTCTGGTTAACCCCATGTTGGAAAAACGCCTAGGGTTAGGTGAATTAGGTAAAAACAAAATCTAATCAAAAGCTGGCAATGGAATGGTCTAGTTACAATTTTTATATATAGTTCCAGTGAGAGGGTAGTTAATAATACGTAATTAGCTTTAAAACACGGTTTCTTTAACTCCTGCACCTCCCGTTCCATTTCTAACATATTCCTAAAATTATTCTTTGTCCAGCTTACATCCTCTCTTTTAATACATTCTGGTGATGTGTCAATCTCAGGGCACCCTAGCTTGATGAACATCGCTCTAATGTACACCAGCCATGGGACCCTATTTGCCTTATCCATGGATACACAATCACTTAGGATCCGGTGGTTCAGAGTAATTTCTTCGTTCAGCCAAGTCTTTAACCAACAGGTCTGTGGGGCAACTTTTAACTGATGTAACCTAACCCTAATTCGGTATGTAAGGTGTAGGTTGGGGTCGACTGGGGGACTGCTAGGAGTGATCTTAAAAACTTATTTTCTGCCACTTGAATCTTGTCCTGAGGTATGTAACCCCATTGAGGTGCACCGTAAGTTGCTATGGCCAAACATTTGGATTTATACATTTTTAGTAAGGCCTCCATTGGTCTTGCCCCCAGCCGCTTAGCAAAACCCATTAGTGCTGAAGTTGACCTAGCTACAGTATTGCTTTTAAGCTTCTGTTGTGGTCCCCAGCTTCCCTTTTCATCAAAGAGGACCCCGAGATATGTAAAAACTGGGACCTTGGTCACCTTCGGGTTTCTGCTGCGGACCCCTGCCACCATGACATACGACTTCTTGATATTAACCTTCAGATACAAGGACTCCATGAAGTCCCCAAAGTGGTCCAGCAACCTCTAGAGACCAAGGCCAGTGCGTGCCAATAGAACTGCATCATCCGCGTATAGGAGGACCGGAATAACAGACTCTCCTATACGCGGGACATCCAAGGTGGCCACACCCCGGGACTTCTCTAGGGCATTAATATATATAGTAAAAAGGAGGGGGCCAGGATGCATCCCTGCCTGATGCCCCTCTTTGAGCTAAAGTGGCTAGTGCATCTTCCCTCCCGAGTAACCCTGACTGACGCTAAAAGATCCTGGTGTAAAACAGCTAAAAAGATAACCAGTGGTGGGTCGATGCCTAACTCTCGCAGTATTGACCAAAGTTTTGACCGATTTACCAGGTCAAACGCTGAGGAAAGGTCCATAAAAGCCATATACAAAAACCCTTCTTTGGCAACTGTGTTCTTGCTTATAAGAAGCTGTAAATTCAGACATTGGTCCAAAGTGCTCCTATGCTCTCTAAATCCATATTAGAGGTTAGAGAGGACCCCCCTGTCACCTAACCAATCCCTAAGTTTGTGCAAAATGACTCTACCCAAGATCGTTACTGCTGAGTCTATCAAGGAGATTGGTATATAGCACGAGGGGTCCCCTCTAACCCCCTTTTCAAAAATTGGGACTATGACAGATGTAGCCCATGACACTGGAAACCCGGCTGTACTCGAGGCATTAAAGACGTTAGTCAGAATTTTAGCCCAGAATTTAGGAAAACATCTATATAGGTAAGCTGGTACCCCATCCGGGCCTGGGGCTTTGTTCTTTGACATTTCTTTGATTGCTTTTTCTAAATCTACCACATTGAAGGTTAAAGGAGACATACCATGGGTAGGGATATTATCTGCTTCCAGCGAGACAAGACCCTCATTATCATAAATCTCCCTAAAGTGTGAGAGCCATCGTTCGTCGGGAATGACACAATCCATATTTGAGTTCTCTTGTTCTGAGATAAACGGATGGTTTATAGTCGCCCAGAACTTGCTACTACCACGTAGAACTTCAATTGAAAGAAGGTTGTTCCAAGCCTCCTCTTTAATTTCCTTCTTGCGTTTGGCAATAGCCAGTTTATATAGCTTCCTATAATTAGCAACAAGAGCCCTGTCTCTGGGTCTTATCTTAAGCACTTGGAGGAGTGCTGCATGGGCTTTAGAGCAGCTACTGTCAAACCATCTTTGTGCCTTATTAGGTCTATCTTTATTTTCAGCCTCTAGAACCTTAGCAATCTGACTACATACAGCCACATAGGCACCAATAATCTCCGCACTGGGAGTAGAACTGTCAAAGCAAATTGCCAAGTTAACATCAGCTTTTATGGAGAGTTCCTCAAAAAAAACTTCAGGGATCATCCTGGACCATTTGATCCTTCTCCCCTGATCTTTTGTGGACAATTTGCCCATCTCCCCTCCCACTATCCTTAAAACCGCTCACTTCATCTAAGTCCACCTCTAAGATGACCGTGTTATGGTCACTAAACGCGGAGGGTACCACTTTGTAGTTTGTGACCCTAGGTAAAACAGCAGACGATGTAAAAATATAATCAATGACTGTACTTGACCCTTTTCCTATGAACATAGGGACCCTCTCCGTCCCCTTAACTAAACCTGACTCAAATAAATTCATATTGGCTAGGAGGTCCTCTAGGGCCTCTCCCTGTCTAGTGTGTTCAAAATGCGGAACCACAGAGCTGGGCGGCCCTAGCAGATCCTCAGAGTGTCAGTCCCAACTGCAAGGGTGAATATTAAAATCTCCCATGAGAATGACATCGAAAGCAGTGTTATGATTTATTTTATATTCTGACAAAAAATAATCAAGAGCACCCAAATGTTGATTAGTCTGCGCGCCATCTTTAGCATTATAAAAATGAATTAATAAAAAATTAGACGAGTTTGGGGTGGTCCACTCCAAGATCAAAATATTACTAGAATCTAGCTCCAGCCTTTTAAAAACACCTTTCAAGTTTAATGTAATAAGGAGGGTTAAACCTCCTTTAGGTCTACCGGCTGTCCCTGGTGAAGCTGGAACGACAAAACGTAAATAACCATCATGCAGAAATTTTTTGATACATCCCATGTCTCCTGCAGGGCAATAATGTCGTATTGTTTCACAAAATCCACCCAAATATCATCATTTCTTTTAAACCTAGTGCCTGCCATATTCCAGCTTAAAATCTTACATGATGGTACCCGATTAGCCTCCACAGTTCGCTCCCCATGACACTGTTCAACATCGTATAGTCAATCGTTATCTTCCAAGTGTGTCAGGGGTGAAAAGTGATTAGTTAGGCCTATATCCGTGTTTAACTGTATTGGGGAGTTACAAGATGGTTCTAAAGCTAGTTTAACTCTCTCCACCCTCTGAGGGGGCCCCCCTGCTGTATTACCCTGAGGAATATCGTGCAAGCTTTTTGGGGCCAGCATGGGCTTTTTATAAATGGGTAGTGGAAGATATCTAGTAGGGGCTTTTGGGTATACCATAGCTGGAGGGTAAAAATAGCCCAGGGGTACTGGTCTAATGCACGAGTTATCCAACTCTGAGGCATCCCAAAATAATCTATCAGCCATATTCCGACTGTTAAAATTAACAACCACGCAGTCCCCCCTGATACACTTAGGGCGACGACCAATCCAGCTAACCCTTCTAGCCATAATAATAGATGTCAATATATCTAAGCCCCCACTACTATGTTGTGCATACCAAATATCTGGTTTGCTTTAGGAGATCTTGGGTAGATTCACTCACACCATCCCTTAATGGGGGAACCCCTGTAAACACAGCCACCAACGGTGCAGCATCTGGGGGGAGATCCAGAGTAATACTAGGAAAATTCTCTTGCCTAAAACCGAGGGAAGGGAGTTTTTTGCCCCCTGAATTGGTGGTCCCTAGCGCTTCATTATTAGTAGGGATATACTTCCTTTGTCCAGTTGGGCGTTTTTCCTGTTAGCTCCCAGGTTCCTGTTCCGTGGCTTATTACTCAGGGGTTCTAGTATTGGAAGTAAAGTATATTCACTCAAAAATCCCTCCTCCTCCACAGGATTAACGAGTTGGGTTACCTGGGCCTGTCTGACCAACGCTTGTTGGCCTCTGTACTCTTTGATAAACAAGTCAATTTGTTCACATTTTTTTAACAAGCCAGCTACACAGGTATTAAGAGTATCTACAATGTCCTTAGCGATACCCACTAAGGCTGGTTCCAGCCGTGAAGTGAACATCTCCTTCACCAGTTCTGCCAGATTATCAGTGGTATTAGAATCCTTGTGTTGTACAACTACAGTGTGTTTTTGCCGCTTTGAGGATTTCATGATCGATCTGCGCTTCCCCAAAGTACGTTGTGCCGGGACACCAGATGAATCCCCACCCACTCCACAGGCTTCACCCGCGGCGTCTGCAAGGTCAAATTGAGACTTAGTCACCATTAATGGTTTTGTGATCACAATTGTCGGCTCTAAAGGTATAATAGGCACCAGCAAGGGGACAGGCTTTTCAGGCACTGAAGTGGGGGGGACCAGCCCCAGTTCCTTCTCCGTGTTAGCAATTTCTTTAGATAAAACCCCCACAGCTGAGGTCAGATATGTGATCATCGATTCAGACTTCCTCGGGACCTTAGCCTTTTTGCCCTCCTGCTCCCCATTACTCTGCTGTTTTCACTTACCCATTTGGAGAGATCAGAGGGGTGGCCCGGCCTGACCTCCTTCGGCCTCCGACGGCCACAGACGGCCTGCCCTTTGCTGGGGCATAGCCCGGCGTCACGGGACGCAAGGAGTTGAAATAGCCCCCACAGGTAAGGGGGAAGGGCTGCTAGTGTGCTCCGCGGCCCCGCTGGATTCCTGGGCCTTGAAGTCCCCGCTGCTGGCCACAAAAGCTCGAGGTTGCTGGCGCCGCGTCTCCCACGAAGCGGGAGACGCAATGAGTTGAAATAGCCCCTGCAGGTAAGGGGGAGAAGCTGCCGGTGTGCTCCGTGGCCCCCGCTGGATTCCTGGGCCTTGAAGTCCCCGCTGCTGGCCACAAAAGCTCGAGGTTGCTGGCACCGCGTCTCCCACGAAGCGGGAGAAGCAAGGAGTTGAAATAGCCCCCGCAGGTAAGGGGGAGGGGCTGCCGGTGTGCTCAGCGGCCCCCGCTGGATTCCTGGGCCTTGAAGTCCCCCCCGCTGCTGGCCACAAAAGCTCGAAGTTGCTGGCGCCGCGTCTCCCGCGAAGCGGGGGATGCAAGGAGTTGAAATAGCCCCCGCAGGTAAGGGAGTTGGGTTGCCGGTGTGCTCCGTGGCCCCCGCTGGATTCCTGTGCCTTGAAGTCCCTGCTGCTGGCCACAAAAGCTCGAGGTTGCTGGCGCCGCGTCTTCCGCGGAGCGGGAGACGCAAGGAGTTGAAATAGCCCCCGCAGGTAAGGGGGAGGGGCTGCCGGTTTGCTCCGCGGCCCCCGCTGGATTCCTGGGCCTTGAAGTCCCCGCTGCTGGCCACAAAAGCTTGAGGTTGCTGGCGCCGTGTGTTATCATATTGACAATGTGTGGATCTGGGTGTTGTTCCCTTTCAATTGCCTTGTTTGCTTGATGCATAGCCACGCAAATCAAGTCAAGTCAAATGATCTTTATTCGGATAAAAGTATCCATAAAAGCACAAGTCATCACCACCAATAAGAAATACAATACAACTTTTAAAACGTATAAATATACATGTCATCCAATGCAAGTACAACGTTACAATATTCAAATCTCTAAAAATGTTGGATGGGCCTGTAAAAACTAGCAGCATTAATAGCATAGTGCAAAATGGCGTTTTAGAACAATTGTGCAAATCAGCAGTATATTACAAATAAAGTGCAATACTGTGCAATAGGTCAAACAGTACTAAGCATCAGGATGCAAATGTAATTGAACAAGGCCCCCTTTTTTTTAATCCTACCAATACTAGCATCATCATCAAAGTATTGGTTATAGATGATGTTAATGGCCATCGTAAAGCAAGGCAAAAAGGGCGTTTCACTAGGTGATGTTACAAGATTTGTGGTGCATTAAGATTTATTCATGGAAGCACACGAGCGTACCGCAGCTTGTAAGAACGTGCTTACACAGAGAATCAAATCGTCACTTCCTAGTTTCAAAATTTCAAGGTAAGCTAGTTCAAAATCCACAATAGCCCATGCCTTAAAATAGGGAGTTAAATACTGTTTTGTATATCTTGCATAATATTTGCAAAAGAGTAGAAAATGTAACAGTGTTTGTTTACTACCAGTGCCGCAGGGGCAGTTCAACTGCTCAAGGTTGCTGTTAAATCCTATCGGAAAGCAGAGTGAATATTTTATGCTGCCGTCTCTAAGGCGATAAAGTAGTCTTATTTTCCATCTCCCTATTTTTTTTCTAAGATATTGCTGTGGCATGTGATGTTGAGTGCTAGTTACATCCAGTAGAGGCATATATCTAATAATCAATGATTTATGAAGCTCAATGTTCTGTCTTTCTTTGTGGTACAGATTATACAATGCTCCCCTAACTGATTTCATGCTTATGCCTTCCACTGTTAGAGGGCGTAAAAAAATCTGCTCCAACTTTACACTAGCTAGGCTGTCTTTTACTGCGGCAAGCCAAGGTATGCTTCCACCCTTGTCACACTTAAGACAGTATATAATGATTTCTCTTGTTAAAATCGCAGCGGGATTATGCCATATTTTTAACCAAAATAAAGCTCGGCGAGACCTGATAAAATCCTCCACATAATATAAATTCAATTCCTTATGACATTTGTAAGTTGGAGATAAAATTTGAGCCCCAAGAATTTTTCTACAAAATCTGTTCTCTTCTATTTGGATTCTACTACAATTCACATACCCCCAGACTTCAGCACCATAAGTAGCTGTTGGTACACATTGTGATTTATATATCTGAATCAACTGTATCACTACCTCAGCTTGTTTTTGTTGCCGAAGGCTGATTATCGAATTAACTGCTTTGGAGAGTTTGCTTCTGCCGTGGGCCACTTGGGCTTGCCAAGAGCCAGATTCCGAAAAAACTAGGCCCAAATAAGGAAAAGTGCTTGTGCATGTTAACGATTCATTGCCCGATGTTATAGACTTAATGCAGGGTTTTTTCGCCCCACAAGTCATCATATAAGATTTTTTTAAATTCGTGCGGAGGTCCAGATCGGCCATAAAAGATACGAATCCCGTAACTAAAGTGCGCAGTGCATTGGGAGTGCGGCCCATAAGGACCGCATCATCTGCGTATAGAAGCACAGGGAATAATTTGCCGTTAATTTTGGGTACGTCGCTGGTTGGTTTGGACAGGGAGTTATGTGATTCATTTATATAGAGGATAAAAATCAGAGGGGCCAGAACACAACCTTGTCTGACCCCTCTGCCAATAACAATGCCCCCAGAAACCTCCCCATCATTACATATCCTCCCCTGTGCCTTCAAATCCCTGTGCAAATATGCCAAAAAATAAACCAAGGCCTCATCCAACCCATAATTTAAAAGAATCTCCAATAAACGCGATCTGTTAACAAAATTGAAAGCTGAGGTTAAATCCATGAATCCTAAATAAAGTGGAACTTTTTGAGCGAATGTATATTTGCCCACAATAAGATTCAAATTCAGACACTGTTCCACGGTTCCAACGTTACTTCTAAAACCCAGCTGGCAACAATGTAAAATTTGGTTGTCTGCAGCCCAGTTCCTAATCTTATTAAAAACAACCCTGCCCAAGATCTTCAAAGTGTTGTCTATCAAAGAAATAGAGCGGTAACAGCTGGGGTTAGATCTGTCACCCTTTTTAAAGATGGGCACAATAATGCTGGTTGACCAGGTGCTTGGAATGGCTGTATTAGTCAGTTTATTAAAAACATTACATAAGAGGGGAGCCCAAAAGTCTGGTTCATGTTTTATAAGGTCAATTGATAACCCATTCGGACCTGGGGTTTTGTTCCCTAAACTTTGGTGTATGGCATCCTCGACTTCAGATACAGTTATATCGACCTGTAGGACTGGTAAGCGGGTATGATTACTAGAGGCCTTTGTGGGAGCTGTATAGATACTAGCAAAATGCCCCTCCCATAGTTCCCTAGGTATATTACAACTTATGGGAGTGATATTAGAGTCCATGGACCTCATACCTTTAACTTCATTCCAAAATCCAGTTACGTCCTTAAGTAAAGCAGCACTAGCAAGATTTTCCCAGCGTTCTTTCAATATTTCTTCTGAGCATAATTTAGTTTCTTTCTTATAGCAGGCTCTTAAAGATCTAACTAGGGTTATGTCCCTGGGTGTGGCCGCTAATGCTTCACGCAGGTCTCTATTGGCCCGCGAGCATGTGCCATTGAGTTGAAGAACCGGGGTTTAACCCAGCGGCGTCAGGGGCACGCCTAAGAACTTCGAGTTCACCTGTCTTGGTATACAGAGACACGGAATACTTCTGGATGGCATCAGATACCAAGTGTTCGAGGCATATGGGCTGCAGATGGTACATTTATGAATAGATCGCCATCTGGTCACATAACAAAAACTCAATTTACAGTATCCCAACCCAAAAGTTAATTATTAGGAATGTCCCAAATTCAATCTCCACAAGCCGGACAAACCTATAATTGAAAGCATAACCCATGTAATGAAGAAACATAAAAAAGAAACAGTAACAGATGCTGAACAAGATAAGACATGTGCAAGGAAACTAAAAGTTAACGATGTCCTGAACATTGATTGGCAATCTCAGACAAAGATCGATCAGGGAAATTGGCTTTGCAAGGTCAGTTTCAGGTGAAGAGGTCAGTTTCTTACAGTTCATTTCAGAGTCAAAAAGAAACCTAGTTAATGTATACATGAACTAAGAAGGCCAGGCGACTTTGTTCGCCAGGCTACCTTCACAGGCCTACGTGAGGGCAACACAAAATGGTGGCACAGAACAAAATGGAGTCAGACTCGAGAATTACAAAACCTCAGAACCATCTGGGATTCTTGCTTAAGTTGATAGTAGGTTTAGAGATTATATGTTTAATACCGGCACACAAGACACTGAAGGCCACAACAATCTCACCACCCGAAGTGCTACTTGATAAACACGTATCAACCAATAGGGGATGTAATTTTATCATACGTTCAAAGAGGGCTTTATTATCTATGCTCTTCCAGATTACCCTGACTTTGTCGGTGGATGCCACCAAATGTTTAGCCCCTATTTCCCTTTTAATGGAAAATTTAGAGGAGAGTCTAATAGTTGTTAAAATTGGATTATTATCACCTTGACTAGTACATAAAACCTCAGCCTTAACTAAAAAGTTTACCAATGCGGATGATATAAAAACATAATCTATAGTAGATGAACATCCACGTCCTCTGTAAGTAGGCAGTGGACCTTTATTTGAATCAACACCAGCCTTTTCCATTGTGTTAATTAAATTACGGGAGGATAGGTGATTATTAAGTTCCTCCCCTCTTTTGCATGGGTTGAACCTAACCGGGTGGTGGTAGTATTGTGAATGCCACTATACAATCGTGCATTAAAATCCCCACCTAGGCAGATACCATCTAATTTACCATACCTCTGCACATCTTCTAGTTCATCAATAAATTCGAACAAGTTAATAACATTTCTATTTGGTAGTGATGTTAAATCATTATTATAAAAGTTAATTAAACATATCGAAGCCCCCCGTGTGTAGATTGTGGCTTGGAAGTTCTCGTTATTTGTCGCCACAGGTTTTATTCTGCCCCAGCTGAGATCTTTATCCATGTTGATAGTCCCCCACACGGACGACCTATTTTGGGACTGGGAACGATGCTGTTATAACACGCAAATCCTTCAAGAAACAATTCATTTGTACACCATGTCTCCTGGAACATCAAGATATCGTAGTTGCTAACCAGATCAACCCACTCCATAGAATTACATTTAGATCTCAATCCTGCAATATTCCAACTTAACACATTTAAGTTAGGATCTGAGCCTCTGGGTTCTGTAACAGTTGGACATGCTACTAAGGGTTCCACTAACTCTGGTAAAGTAGTTGATATTTGACTCAATAGTCAGTCCTGGCTTTCCAGGATGGACAGAGCAGTGAACCGGTTTTGTGTATTGTATATCGGAATAGAAGGGTTACATGAGCCAGTGTGAGGTTTCTAGAAAAAATCTAAGGGTAATGAATGTATTTGAGTTGGGGCAGTATTGTGGTGGATTTGTGCTCGCAGTAGCCATTTCACCAGGGGGGGTTCTGAAATTCACGACTATGCAGTCACCTGGGATTTTTTTTCGAAGGGTTCCACCCATCCCACTCGACGCACCATTAAAATTTCATTAACATTCATCATCCCTAAACCCTTATACTTTGTTAACCAAACGATACTCTTGTTCTTGAATTGTTCCCAGGATTCTGATTGATCTTTTTTCAGAGGGACACCAGCTAAAATCACAACATAAGGGCAAGTTTCTGGAGGGAGGTGAAGGACGTCTTTAGATGGACTATTACCCTGATTTTTGAAAATAGAAATATCATTCGAAGCAGTTGCTATACTTGTAGGAGCGGGGGCCAACGTTATAGGAGTGGCTGGTGCTAAGTTTCGTGACAGACTATTACAACTGGTCCTATCACCAGATGCTAAATTCGCCAAAGGCGTGAAACTGGAGGTAGGTTTGGGGAAGGGACCACTCTTAGGATTGCCATTCTTATCACATGCAGTATTAACAATAGAAAGTGTGCATGCACCGCCCTCATTTAATATGCCCTGGTCAGGTACTTCCGTTGGTTTAAAATTCTGATCCCCCCTGATTTTATCAACAGTAGTGGCAGCTTGTTTCTGCATGTCTGATTTCTTGACCAGGTTTGCCAATCTATCCAGACGTTTAAAAAGAGCATTAAATTGTTTGTCTATCAAAGTTTTTAAACGATCATTAACTGAGTCTATTATAATGTCTATTAAAGTATCATCCGACCTTCCGGGGGTACCATTGGCAAAAGTATGCTCAGTTTGGGTGTGAATGGAGTTAACTATGACTTCTGATGTTGTCAAGTCTATGGTATTGTCATTTGTTTGCTCTGTTGGGCTCGCGATCACAGCAGTAGATCCTCGTCTCCACATACTCAGAGGAGTGGGTTGGGTTTTTTGGGTGGGTGGCTGTTTCCTCTTACTGCTGGCGAGTTTTGATGCGCCTCTCTTCCTTTTTTCCCCCTCTGATTTAGGGACTGAGGCCAAATTTCCAATACTAACATTGACTTGCGGCCGTGGTTGACGATCTAGATTGACCTCGTTGTCCTCACCAGTCTCAAGACCCTCGGGCAACATATCACGCTGACAGGGAGTGGTGATTAATACATTAGGTGATAATGGAAGGGGGCAATTATATTATCCTGCCCTGCTCCTTCAAGCAGGTGTAATTGAGGTACTAGTTGGCCCATAGAGAGTCTCCTTTCCGTTTGCTCAATCTCTGATGAAACCAGGTTAACATCTTTTTCAAGCATACTTTCGATGGCAGTGGCAGTATAAGTTTTTTGGCCGGATATAACTGTACGTTTACCCATAATGCTTAATGCCACTGCTTAGAGGGGTGGCCCGGCCCGGCCTCTTCCGGCTCCTGACGGCCACAGACGGCCCCCCCTTTGCCCGGGCTTAGCCCGGCGCCCGTCCGCACGCGTCCCGCGAGGCGGGAGGCGTTCCGCGTTCTTCAAGCGCGACGGGAGCGTCACGAGTGCGCCGGTCCCCGGGGCAGCTGGGAAGTGTAGTGACGGCGGGAGAAGTGCGCTGGTAGCGCGGCCGTTGCCCTCATGGCCCCTGGTCACTGCCGGTGTGTTTGTTACTAGCCACGCAAATGCGTACAGCTCCTTCACTGTCCTTTATGGATACTACCACTATGGAAGAAACCCTTGGAGTTGAACCAGTGGAACGCTCAATGATATCATGTTTGAGTAAGGATTTAAGTTATTTTTCAACAGCTTCCCGTAAGTGAAAGGCAATTCATCTGTGTCTTTGAGCAATAGGACAGACATCCTCATTAATATATAATTGGACTTTCATAGTCTTGAGGTTTCCCAGCCCCTGAAACAACAAGGGGAATTGACTTACTATTTCATGTGGAGCATTCATGTTCTGATGGATACATCTACCTGTGGATTACTCACCTTTTTTGAATACCCCCTGCGCCAGCATTCCGCAGAAATTCTTTTCCTAGCTCTCCCACATTGACGAGGACGTCATATTAGCACGGCTCTGCTCGTGACCCCATATGACGTCATCGGAGCCATAAGAAGACCTCGTCGGCATGCTGGCGTCAGTTCCCTTTTTTCCGAGCCCTCGACGCGCAACATTTTTTTCTAGGGACTCTCCATTTTCTGAGTGATTACTTTGTTTATCTGGGTGTTGTTCCCTTTCAATTGCCTTTTTTGCTTTATGCATAGCCACGCAAATTTGTACAGCTCCTTCACTGTCCTTTATGGATACTACCACTATGGAAGAAACCCTTGGATTTGAACCAGTGGAACGCTCAATGATATCATGTTTGAGTAAGGATTTAAGTTATTTTTCAACAGCTTCCCGTAAGTGAAAGGCACTTCATCTGTGTCTTTTTGAGCAATAGGACAGACATCCTCATTAATATATAATTGGACTTTCATAGTCTTGAGGTTTCCCAGCCCCTAAAACATCAAGGGGAATTGTCTTACTATTTCATGAGGAGCATTCATGTTCTGATGTATACATCTACCTGTGGATTACTCACCTTTTGAATACCCCCTGCGCCAGCATTCCGCGGAAATTCTTTTTGTACCTCTCCAACATTGACGAGGACGTCATATAAGCACGGCTCTGCTCGTGACCCCGTATGACGTAATCGGAGTCATAGGAAGACCTCGTCGGCATGCTGACGTCAGTTCCCTTTTTTCCGAGCCATCGACGCGTAACGGTTTTTTCTAGGGACTATCCATTTTCTGAGTGATTACTTTGTTTCTTCAAAATTATTTGGATATGGCTACCTCTAGAAAGTTTGGATTCAAGCCCTGCAGGGTGTGTGGCGTCACATGTCGATGACTGAGCCCCACGATGACTGCCTTTGGTGTTTGTCATCCGACCACGACATAGAAGGGTGCTAATACTGCAGGAAGATGAATCCTAAAGCTTTAAAGGAACATGGGTCAAAGCTCTCTATGGCTAAGGCAAAGAAGGAGAAGAGGGGTCGAAAACGTTCGAAGTCCTTAACTTCGTACACTTCAAAATCAAAGAAACACAAGAAGTTGAAGAAAAGGCATAGTTCTCGGTGCCGTTCTCCGAAGGACAAGGCATCAACGTTGCCTTCACCGGCTCAGCCACTTTGGAGGAAAGGCTTTGTGTCTCCTTCACCTTCTTCTTCTCCACATGCGACTTCGATTCACTCACCGGCTCCGAGGTCACCAGCATTGAGGGGCTCTTCGACGTAAAGGTACTGCAATGCCCAGGAGGTCTCCGACGCCCAGGGAGTTGTCTCCTGTTCATGTGGCTTCACCTGTGCGGGCGCTATCTCCACCGGCTCCGCAGCTTCCAGTTCGACCTCAGGTGGAACCTGTTCAGGATGGTACGGATCCTATCCTCCTTTTCCTGGCCCTGGAACGGATCCTATGCATTTCTTAAATGCAATGTTTGCCAGGGCCTCCAATCCTACTTGTGCGCCTTCGGGCCCCGTGGGGCAATTGGCCTTTAATTTGGGTGAACCTCATCAATACGCCCAGGCACTTTTCGTGCCATTCATGCCGACGACTCTGGCTTGCAATTTTCTGGCGCTGAGGTCTTCCACTCCGGTTCCTCGGACTCCATTTGTTGTCGAGTCGGCTCCGCCTCGGCGCCCAGGCCTGAGCCTGAAGGTCGTCCATCAATGAAAATGCCGTCTTCTCCGGCGCCGCGTCTGGCCCTACCGACGCCGATTCTGAAGCAGCGCTCTAGGAGGAATGCGCAGAGACTGCTTGAAGAGGAGGAATATAGGCAAGAACCGGAGGAGGGGGAAATTGTTGACTCTGTTGATGAGTGTGAAGGCTTGCAGGAGGCCAGTGGGTTGGATACTTCCACGGGATGAGAACTCTCATCACCAAAAGCTGGGATTTCACAGGATGTTGCTCCTTATCATGTTGTTGTAAGGAAAGAAGCTGAGTTGCTTGTCCTGCAATTACCTTCAGCTGAGATAAAGTCTAATATTATGACTGGGGTCCTTAATACGTCTTCTACTGTATCTGAGCATCTTCTGCCCTTCAATGAAGCTTTGACAGAACCTATTTTAGAAGTTTGGCATAGACCCTTGACTGCTCCAGCCGTTTCCTGGTCTATTGCGAGGAGATACAAGCCAGCTCCTGGGGATCCTGCATTTCTGCCCTCTCATCCATCGCCTGAAAGCTTGGTGGTCTAAGCTTCTTGCTCGAAACTGTCATCTGGTTCCTTCCCTACCATCCCAGAGGATATGGCTTCTAAAACGATGGAGCAGGCAGCAAAGAAAGTATTTTTATCTGCAAATATGGCACTGAAATTCACTAATGTTACCTTTTTACTTGGAAGATAAATCCATGCTCTTATGGACTCTGTCAAACAGCTAGCCCCAAGGCTACCTGAGGATGATCAGTTTCATTTCCTTGAGGTACTCTCTGACTTTCCGGCCGCTGCCCGTCAAGTTATACAGTCAGGTGTGGATACAGCTGACTCGGTAGCCCGAGTAATGGGATCTTCTGGGGCACCAAGAAGGCAAGCTTGGCTAAGATCATCTGGTTTTTCTCCTGATGTTCAGGCAACCCTGTTGGATTTGCCCTTTGATGGTACGAGACTGTTGGCACTAAGGCTAACTCTTCCTCACAAAGTTTTAAAGATAGCAGAGCGACTGGAAGATCTTTGGGCCTTCAAACGCAGTCTAGAGGATACGGCTGCAAGCGGTATCAGGGTTTTGGAAGGGCGGCTACCTTTTGTGGCCAACAGCAACCTCAGCAGAGTCAACAACAGCAGAACCCCTTGTATAACTCCTACAGGGGTAAGGAAATAGGCTGATTTCGAGGAGCCGCTCGGCAGCAGTCCTCCTCCTCTTCTCCTCTCCCCACCATTGGTGCCACAGGACAGCAGCTCTAGATCCCCCATCTTAGAGCATGTAAGTAAAAAATTACTTTATTTGATTTGGTTTAAATCATACAAAGATGGTTGACCGCTAAAAACACATAAACACTTGTGACTTAAAATTCATGTCTGAATACTAGTTAATTAGTAGACTTTCCCTTTAAAACATTGTAATCAGTAAGACGAAGGAAAGAAAAGAAAAACTGCAAATTGTGCCTTTTAGTCTTATGGAGTTGTTCAACCTTGCGGGATCTGGTTCTTGTATATTTGCTTTGAAGTAAATGTCTAAGCATTTTCTGAATCAAGTTCCGTGTCTTTCTTTTCTAACGCTTTTGCAGCTAGATTCAAAAGCTTTAATGATTTGCATGTCAATTGCACTGTTGACCCTCCTAGACATTTTATCACTGCGGACCTGCATGTCCTTATCAGTTCTTTTTTTCAATAACGGCAGCAGCAGTCTTTTCCGTTCTGATAATAGTGCTGGGCAAATACAAAGTAGGTGGAGCACTGATTCGTCATCTTGTCCGCAAAGGCGACAGTCCATTGAAGGCCAGGTGCGTTTCCATTTGGGTGTTAAATCTTTAGTTGGGTACTCTCCCAGTCTCAGTAGAATTAATTGCAGTTTCATTCGGTTTGCAAAGTGTTCCAAAAGGTATGGTTGGGGCTTTAGCTTTTTATATGTCGGCAGCACCATCCATGCATTTGTTTTCATCGACAACGAGGCTTTGTCCTGGTCTTGGGACATTTGGTTAACTACTTTGTTGCCCAATTGTTTGAACTCCGAGTAGCACAGTGCAGTGTGCCATGCTTCCTCTAACTTTAAAGCCTCTATTGATTTTTTTAGGAACAAATAGGCCGAATTAGTCAATTTTGATTGTTTTTCGACCTCCAGCCAGCAGTAGTGTACCAGGGAGTTGTCATCCGCTGCTCGCATTCTCCAATAGTACTTGACCAGTGCTCCCTGTCTTGCCATGGTCTGGTTTTTTAGCCCAAATTCAAGTCTTATTCAGTCTTGTGAGATATGGTGTGGGATGTGGAACAGTTTTTTGAAGAGGCTGGATAGGGCGATATTCAAGGATGTTGCATCTTTTGCGTTTAATAGTTCGGAACCGCATGTGATTGCGGGTAGAAATTTTGATGCCACGACCTTTAATAAGTGGGTAGTGGAACTGTCACTAAGTTTTTTTTGCAAGGTTTTAAATGCAAAGAGTAATTGATTAGCTTTAGTTTTCCGGTGTTCTTGGTGCATGTTGGTCCTGTAGGAGTGTAGGTGTCCCACTTTCTACAAGATTGGAAATCGATTACTTCAGACCGTAAGGGTTTTGAATCTTGTAGAGAATGAGCACACCCTCCATTTTTTAGAGTTTCCTCCTCCTCACCCCCCTCACCAGGGTTGGTATTCAGATGACCACTTGCTGCTTTTGCAGCAGGAGGTTCTGGCCTCGCTACAAAAAGGTGCGATCAAGGTGGTTCCAGAGCAGGAAAGTGGCCAGGGGTGCTACTCCCGGTATCTCCTGATACCCAAAAAGGATTGTCGGTTGAGTCCGATCCTGGACCTCAGGATTTTGAATCTTTACCTCAGGCAGGAATAGTTCAAGATGTTTACCTTGGCTCAGGTTCTTCTCGTGCTGCAACAGGAAGACTGAATGGTGTCCATCGATCTGCAGGATGTGTATTTTCATCTACCCATCCTGAAGTCGCATTGGAAGTATCTCCAGTTCATAGTAGGATCGTAACAGTACCAGTTTGCGGTCCTTCCGTTCGGTCTGACTTCCGCACCTCGAGTCTTTACAACGGTGATGGCGGTGGTAGCGGCACATCCCAGAAGGTCTGGGGTTCCTGTTTTCCCCTATCAGGACGACTGGCTGTTGAAAGCAGAGTCTCCGAAGTTAGTGTTGCGCCACTTGCAAGCCACAACACAACTTTGTTTAACTTGGGTTTCTTGATAAATATACCCAAATCTCACGTGGTGCTTTTCTCAGCGCAGCCTGTTCATAGGGGCAATACTGGACACTACTGTGTGTCTGGCATATCCGCCTACGCAGAGGATTCTCAACATTCAGGAGATGATTCCTTTGTTTCACGATGGAGCAGTTGTTCCAATCCAGAAGGTCCTAAGCCAGCTCAATCTGTTCGCTTCCTGTATACTGTTAGTCAGTCATGCACGCTGGCACATGAGGTCACTCCAGTGGTGCCTTCGCAGGCAGTGGTATCAACACAATGGAGATCTCTGGGAGAAGGTCAGAATCTCCAGAGATACTGCAGCGGAGCTGACTTGGTGGGGTGTGCAGGGCAACCTGTCTCAGGGAAAGCCCTTTCAACCTCCTTCACCGGTGGCCACAGTGATCACGGATACCTCCACTCTAGGGTGGGGTGCTCATCTAGGGGATCTGGAAGTCAAAGGTCTTTGGTCTCCAGAGGAGAGGTTGCTTCACATCAACCTTCTGCAATTGCGGGCGATACGTTTGGCACTGAAGGCTTTCCTTCCTTCCCTTGGCGGTCAGTCAGTTCAGGTCCTGACGGACAAGACTACTGCGATATGGTACATCAACAATCAGGGAGGTGTCGGGTCGTATCGCCTCTCTCGAGAGGCTCTGCAACTCTGGTCCTGGGCTCATGGACATCAGATTTGTGTGTTTGCAAATCATGTAGCCGGTGTGCTGAATGTTCGTGCAGAAAGTCTCAGTCGGCATTACTCTCCCGATCACGATTGGCAGCTTCATCCAGAGGTGGGCCTTCACATCTTCGAGATGTGGGGGTCATCATATATATATATATACATTTATTTGGTCATTTGTACAAAAAGCCATCAAAGTATACAAAAATAAAACATTATTAAACCATTGCAAGCACAAGTACAAATGACATCCCGAATCAGACATAGGTACATAAATACATAACTACAATTGGCCTAAGTGATACTTAAAAGGAAATGCTATACAAGCACCAAATATATGGGATAGAAGGCTGTGTATACCAAGCTAGATATTTCAAATACGTATATAGCATAGAGTGGGAAAAGAGTTAAATGTGGCAATACAGCTATAATAAAAAAAAAAACGAATTAGCCACAAGGAGAATAAAAAACGCCTAAGAGCAAAAACTTTTGGCCCAGATGTATCTTTTTTTAAATTCTGAATGCAATCTGTTACTGCCTAACACCCAAGTTGAGGCATTATGGTCTAATCCCTCTCCTACGTAACTGCTGATACTTGGGACAAAAAAACAAAATGTGGTCTTTTGTTTCATCATCTTCACGGCAGGCAGGGCAAGTTTCTAAAACTAGACCGATCTCCTCTTTCCCCGAAAATTCCAAAAGCAAGTTACCATATCTAAACCTAATATACAAACCTTTAGCAAAGGGGGGTGAAATCAGGTAAAGAAAAGGTTCAAATAAGGAACATGATTTTATATTAAAAAAATTGGATGTTAACTGGCCGCTTGTTTGATTATTAGTGTAATGCTTCCCCACTACCTTCCAGTACATAGCTTTAGGAGTCAAGATGTCAAGTCTGGTGGGCCTTTCTGGGTGCTCCCCCAAACCCATCAAGTTCAGTAGTTTACACCATGTAGCAATATGTTTAAACCCAGGAAGTTGTTTTGCCCCGTTGAGCGTCAGGACCTCCCGTAGGGAGTTACGATAGTCAATTAATTGGGGAGTAGTCCATAGACGAAACCAATAAGTTAGGAGTTTCAGGGCAGCCAAGTCGCCAATTCTCTTTATCCCAAGATCACAAAAAAGTGTGGTGAGTGGTGTTGTAACAGGTGTGAGGGTCTCCTCGGTTGGACCTATTTGCCACTCACAAGAACGCGAACTGCCCGTTGTTCGGCAATCTCCAGTATCCGATGCAGGGAGCGCTGGGGGACGCTTTTCAATTGGAGTGGAGCTCACAACACCTTTATGCGTTCCTCCCATACCCTTGATTCCTCGGGTTCTGAGGAAGATTCCCCAAGACTGGGCCCCAGTTATATTGATCGCTCCGGATTTGCCAAGAAGGGTGTGGTACACAAAGCTTCTTTAACTCTCATCGCACCCACCGCTCCGTCTCCCTTTCAGGGCAGACCAACTCACGCAACCGCTGGGGCAGGTTCTACACCCCCACCTCCAGAGCCTACACCTTCATGCCTGGAGATTGAACGGGACAACCTGAGTTATTTTTCTCTCCCACTGATGTGGTGGATGTTATTTTATCTTCCAGGAGACACTCCACCAAATCTGTGTATTTTTCCAGGTGGTCCATATTTGCGAAATGGTGTGGAGAGAGAGATCTATTGATCCTTTGAAGGCCTGTTTGTCTCATGTGCTGAGTTTTTCTCTTTCCTTGGCCCAGCAGGGTTGTGCTGTGGCTACAGTGAAAGGTTATTTGTCGGCTTTTATTTGTTTGCCGGATCAGCTGTCTTTATTCAAATCTCCTGTAGTTATGAGGTTCATTAGCAGCCTTACAAATAAGTTTCCTCCCCCTCCTGTCATTATGCTTCAGTGGGATTTAAATCTTGTTATTACCTTTTTTAATGGGTTCTCCTTTTGAGCCTCTGCATAGTTGTCCTTAGAGGCTTCTCTCTTTTAAAACATTGTTCTTGATTGCTGTTACCTCGGTCAGGAGGGAAAGTGAGCTTCAGGCTTTTAGTTCTAAACCTTATTTCTTGACCATTCATGCAGATAAGTTGGTTTTTAGGACCAGGGCTGCTTTCCTTCCTAAGGTGGTTACTCCTTTTCATTTGGGACAGTCCATTACCTTGCCTACCTTCTATCCTCCCCCTCACCCTTCCACGGAGGAGGAGATACATTGTTTGGATCCTAAGAGAGCTGTCAGTTTTTATTTGGACAGAACAAAGGATCTGAGGCTGAACAATCAGCTCTTTGTGGGCTACGTTGGGCAAATGAAAGGCAAGGCTGTACACAAGTAGATTCTCTCCAGGTGGACCATCTTGTGCATCAAGATCTGTAACGCCTTGGCCCTCATGAAGGTATCAGAGCTCCTTCTACCAGAGCTAAGTCATCTTCTGCATTGGCTAGGGGTGTCCCTGTTATTGATATTTGTAAGTCAGCAACTTGGGTCTCCCTCCATACATTTTCGAAGCATTACTGCTTGGATTCGGAGGTTAGGAGGGACGGCCATTTTGCACATTCTGTTTTGCCAGATATTTTGGTCTAGTTAGGTGGACATCCTCCTCCAGGAGAGGCACGGCTTTGGGATTCTATTGAAAAGGTGAGGAATCCAGATGCAGATGTGTCCATCAGAAGAACAAGTTAGTTACTTTCTGTAAAACTTTTTCCGGTGGATGCAGTATCTCCCTGTGAATTCCTCACTGTCCCACCCGCCTCCCCGTTGTCCACCTGTTTCTACCAAAAATACTTTAACTTTTTCATGCTGATGCTTTAATAGTGGGAAGTGCTTGGTCAGATGCCTTTTTCCATGCTATTATCAGTTATGATATGTATGTTTGCATTTGTATATATATATATTTTGTATACTGTGTATATGTGTGAAAATGTGTCAGTCCGCCTGTTTGCCTCAAAGGCACAGAAAAATTGTGTGGAACTGACGTCAGCCAACGAGGTCTTCTTGCGGCTCCGATGACGTCATTCGGGGTCGCAAGCGGAGCCGTGCTATTATGACGTCCTCATCAACGTGGGAGAGCTAGGAAAAGAATTTCCAAGGAATGCTGGCGCAGGGGTATTCAAAAGGTGAGGAATCCACAGGCAGATACTGTATCCACCAGAAAAAGCGTTACCGAAAGTAGCTTGTTCTCATAGATATCAGTCCCATTTCAGCAGCTGTGGTAAAGCTGAGTAAACAGGCAGTTGGTGACATACCTTGAGGTACATGAATGGGTGCTTGTACTTTTGTTGTAGCGTGTTTCATGGTTACTACAAAAGAACCTTGACTTTTTAGGGGCATCGATGCATTCCACGTTTACACTTTAGTTTTATGGCATTAGTCAAGGTAATGGAGACAGTTCATTACATGTCTCCTCAGGCATAATACTTATTGATGTTAGTGTGAATTTCAGACAATGTTTGAATGACTTTGGAGCTTTGTAGTGTCTACTTTTCGTGGACCGGTATTTTCCCTCACCTGCGGCCAGTCCTACATGCACACATTTCTCTGAGACAAACATCGCCATGGCACAATCATCTTCTTCACTTTCACTTGACATTGATATTGAAGAGCTGTTTGATGTAGATTTAGATGTCAATTGACTTCATGTGGTATCAGTTTTCCTCAGCTGATGCAGTCACTTGCCCTTGTGGAAGTGTGCCGAACGTCGCTTTTGGAACGTTCGGGTGGCCATTTTGTCTTTGCACCGTGATACACATTCTTTTTCATTCGCCTTGCAGACCATTACATAATAGTTCTCCTTTCCACAGCCTTTGTAGATCGGCGCATGGACGGGATTGTGATTTTTCTTCCTTTTCACCTTCATGACTGACTCACCCTGGCCGCCAGACTCCATGTCAGCAGCTTGTCGATCAGCACATTCTTCAGCTCTGGCAGCTATGAGATCTCACACCAGAATAAGACTTTTTCTCAGCATCTGTTGTCTGAACGAATCTGAGAAGCACTTGTCAATCACTCTGAGGCATATAGCTTCCTCATCAATAAATTGTCATCAAACAGTGTTTGACAAGCGTATCCTCTCAAATTATTCGTGGATGGTCTCACCAGCTTTCTGATTCTTACCTGAAGATGTACCTTTCGTAATCCTCATTTGTATTTGGATTAAAGTGGAGATTCAACGCTGCTTTGATATGACTATGTAATTTCATCAGCTTGCAGCATTTTCTTTGTGACTTCTTTTACACTTTCACCAGTAAGATTCTTAAGGTACTTGATAATCTTGTTATCTGCTTCTTCTATCGCATCAATGAAAAAATCAAATGTCTCTATCCAGGCAGTGCATCTGTCACCAATATTTAGAATTTGGCGGTATAGAATGGCGGTTTCAAGAAGGCAGCAGCATTGTAACCATTTACGAGAGTGGCTGCCAATGAGGGTGGAGTTCTCTCCAACACCGTCTGCTGTCTGCTAAGTCCTTCTCCATTCATATCATCTCTAATGCCCTGTACTGTGCTGGCCTCTGGGTCATCGTGGACAGTCTATGGAATCTTGACCTCCCTCTTGTTCTCCACATGAGCCCTTTGCTTTCAAGAGACGCCATCCGGCTCTTCGATGGTGTGCTGCTTCGGGTATGGATAACTGCGCAAGCACAACCTCAGGTGCTTTCTCTGGGGCCACTCCACCCAGTACCGTGGTATGATGACTCTCTTTACTCAGGTCTGGTAAGCAGATGGCTGTCATTGTATTTGAATTGCGTTTCTTGTAAGCGTCTCTTTGTACCGCCTGATATCTGGTTGATCTCTGCCTTGCAGCGTTATCACTCATTTGATATAAGGCTTTAGGTTGCATAGTAGTGCAGTACTTCTTTTTGCGGCCTTCTCAGCAGGTTCTCGGCCAATGATATGTAGACTTCTCGGTGAAGGTTTAGTTATCTTCAAATGCTTTACACTGACTGCACTTTGACCCCACATACGTCAAATGTTGATTCCGCACTTCGACTGAGGCACACTCTGAGAGAGCACTGTTGATCTTCTGGTTACTTATCCCCTATATCATTGCAAGCTGTAGCGTCCTTCCCAGCTTAGGTACACACCAATGACTAAGCCACACACGGAGCATTGTATAACACATCTTTATTCTTTTGCGTGTAACCATAAACTCAACATTATAAACCTGCATTCACTTCACTTCACTCCACTATAACACTTACATCACACTTCTACGGAGTTCATCAGGAGCCACAAGGGTTCCTTCATTGCAAATTCGCATGACACAACAGCTTATACATAATGAAAATATAAAAGCAGCTTGTGAAATATATCATTCTCAAATAGATGCTTTCTGATTTCCATAAGGCTACTTCCTGCCATCATTGGTTGTGAGCTTGCAGAGGTGGACTGTTCAAAATTACATTGTTTGGTATATATAAAGACAGTTTTACCCTCGAGCGACTCGAACTTGCTTCCCCGGGGGAACAGCCCCCCGACCCTCAGTTGCAAAAAAAAACCCCTCACAATGCGACAAATGGACCCCTAGTCCAATTGTCTTGATCATGATGACTGACTCCCCGCTGCTGAGGAGGGCATCTGGCACACCCAGAAGCCCACGCAGTCTTAGGGCCTGATTTTGAGTTTGGCAGTCCATGGACTGCCAAAATAATGGTGGCACGGCGACAGCGGTCCGACCACCATATTAAAACTTTGGTGCTCAGACCACCATTGGACCACTGCAACTGACATGGAACTATGTTCCCTGGCAATGGCGCAGCAGTCAGGAGTTCAAAATATGATGACGGGGCCACTGCAGCCAGCCATGCATATCATGTGTTTCCTGACTGCCAGCGGTTTCATGGAGGTTCTTACTCAATGAAACTGCTGTTAGTCAAAAAATAAAGGGGGGCTCACAGGGCCTCACATGCATGTTTCTGTATGCAGGGGGGGCACATGTTTTGCCCCCTGTGTGCATACACCCCCAGTTCCAGCATGGCATAGTCTTCACAGTCCATGCCATGTTGGAACGGGATGTGGCAGTCCCAGTGCGATGCAGCATTAACGCTCATAATTGAACCTTTTTACTGAACTGCCACGCCGCCGCCCCCGCTCACACGATTTCACTCATAGTCTGTGAGGCGGGCGGCTGCCCTGTTTGGCAGTCCTGGAGTGGACCGGTGGCAAGCCGGCCTGCTCCAGGACCACCAAACTCATAATCTGGTCCTAAGATTTTGTCAAATGTAACACATATGTGGGGAGGGGGGGGCAGATATTCTCAAGCTTTGCAACTCTATCGCGGACAGCTGCTGTGAGTTTTTTCATGGCATAAATCGACCACAGCTTCCCCCACCACATATTAAGTGAAGGTGCCTGCAGCTGTTTCCACAGCTGGTCCACATTCAGGCGTGTGATGAGCAGGAGGTGAGAGAATAGCTTACCCATAGGGGTCGTTGTGGGGTACAGCTTAAGAGCCACATGTACGATCATTCCATTTTGTGAGTCGCAAATTTCAACGTTTTGCGACTCACAAAATGGAATGTACAACAGTGTCTCAGACACTGTTTGCGATTTCTGATGGGGTCGCAACTGACCTACCTCATCAAAATTCATGAGGCTGGTCGCAATTTGTGACCCATTGGGAATAGCCAGCACTCGCAAGGATGGTGAGCTGCTGGGATCATTCAGTCAACTGCCTCACTACCTGTCATGGTGAACAACAAAAGTCACTAAATTAACCTGTGCTTAACCCACTGGTATCTTGGCACAAAAGCAGTCAGGTTTAACTTGGAGACAATGAGTAAGTTATTTATGCAGCACACAGACAGGAATAAAGTAAAAACACAGCACAAGAAAAATCCCACACTAATTTAGAAAACTAGAGTACATATTTATTAAATGTTTGACACTAATACAACAAGAATCCAATTAGTAGATCCAGAGGTATGAATATTTCAAGTTTAAGTTAAAAAATACTTCCTAAAAGATCAAAGCACCAACCACGGACATCTAGTTGCTGAAGAACTGGTCAAAGTCATAAAATATGGTCAACAGTGATGGAGAGCGTGTCGGATACAAAAAGTTGATTGGGCCTGGTAGGCGCTTATCATTAGACTTAAAAGAAATTTCTTCAAAATGTTTGGAAAAGGTAAAGGTTATTGGGGCAAGGCTGCAGGCGATATCCAAGAAGGAAACATAGTCCTCTTAGCTTCTACTGAAGACAGCTACTTCTTCCAGATAAGCAGCGCTGAATGCCTCCATTCCAGCCTACTCCTAGTTCTCCAACCTCTGCATAGTGGCTGGGGCTTTCCTCAATCCAAAGGACATCACTCTGAATTGGGAGTGGCCCTCTGAGGTAGAGAATGCGGACCTCTCAATGCCTCCTCAGTCAGGCCAATCTGCCAATACCCAGAAGTAAGGTCAGAGGTCCTCAGGAACTTGGCAGCCGCTGACCAATCAATGAGCTAATTTGCTCTAGGGATGGTATGGACATCTGTCTTTGTGACTAAGTTGAGCCCCCTGTAGTCCACTCAAACCTGGATTTCTGATGCAGAACCCAGTGGGGAAGCTTTAGGTACCAGCACCACAGGGCTGGACCAGGGAAGAACTTGAGTGTTCAATCACCCAGCCTCTAGATTTTATTCTTAACAGGTAGGTCGTCCCCAGTATCAATATCATGGGTACACACATGTGTAAGACGAGGAGTGAGGGAACACCGGGAGGCAGACTGTCGCAGCAACTGGTGACAGTCCCTCAGCTGTTCTGATATCTGGGTAGGAGAGAGATTGACACCTTCCATGGACCTGTCTTTCTGTGTGGATGACAGGAGGTCAGGGTGAGGTTCTCTCCTATTCCTCTGCATCATCTGTCACCAACAGCATGGTGACCCTAGACCTCTCATAGTAGGGCTTGAGGCGATTGATGTGAAGTTCCCTGAAGAGGGCTTCTGGTGGTCTACCAGCTAAGTACCTCCCCTTTCCTCTAAATCACCTCATAGGGCCCGTTCCAATGGTCTTCGAGGGCCCTGGGCTCCTTGGGCTCCATCACTTACACTTTCTGGCTAGGTTGAGACTCATCCAAAGTGGCCTTCTGGACATGCTAGAGTTTCATGACTTGCTGGCTAACCTTAAAGTTCTCAGAAGCTTCTTTTCAGAATGTAGCCATCTGGTTCCTGAGAGATAGCATTTAAAACCTAGGAGGGTGTCTTGGGAGCTTCCTTCCACCCCTCCTTCACCAGACTGAGAGGTCTCTAACAGTGTGGCCATACCGAAGGTTGAATGAGTTAAACCCAACTCCGTTCTGTGGCTCCTTCCTGTAGGCAAAAGGCAGGCATGGCAAGAGGACAGCCTGCTTCCACCACATGGGCTTAGGCAGGCCAACAATCATGCCTTTCAGGGTCTTGTAGAACATTTCAAGAAGCCCATTGGGTTGAGAACATGAAGTTACCCCACACTCCTTCCACATTGACTTCAAGTATGCAAACACAAAGTTGTTACCACTGTCATACACCACTTCCTTGGAGAACCTTATCCGGGTGAAAATCCCTATGAGGGCACTAGCCGCTGTAGGTGCTGGTATAGACTTTAGAGTGATTCCCTCTGAGTATCTAGTGGCATGGTCCACCAAAACCAAGATAAACCTGTTGCCTAGGGGTCAAAGGGCTTTATAATGTTGATGCCTACCATTTGAAAGGGGGTGCCAACAACAGGTAAGGGATTCAGGGAAGCCTTCAGTTTTATCCCTGTTTTACAACTGCCCTGGAAAGCGAGATAGGCCCTGCAGAAAGAATCTAAGGCTATGGAAATAGGTCCCAGTCGCCTGACAATAATATTACTGTCAAGGCATGGCATAGCCACTTCTCATCACTTTATACTGGAGATCATGACAAATCTAACAGAAACCCAGCAGTCATCTATGATTGCACTCAGATTGATGGGTTTTGCTCCCTAGCTGAACCAGTATCAATGCAATTATTAGATCTAAAGCCCCTGGGTCGGATGCTATTCTGGGCAACCTATTTCTTAGCAACACATCAACAACTGGTCATTGTATATACTGGCTCTGGCCAACGGAATTGCCGCTGGCTCCCCAATTCCGCCCTCATGGAAAGGGGCTAAGGTAATCCCAGTGTTTAAGAAGGGTGATCGCTCACTGCCCCCGAACTACTGACCCATAAGCCTGATTGACAGTGTTCAAGAGGTCTTTGCCTGGGCACTTCTTGTGAAAATCCAAATTTGGATAGGTGACAATAGCATTCTGTCCCCTTTTAATGCCGGGTTCAGACAGAAAGTGAGCACAGTTGAGCAGATCTTCTGCTTTCTAGTATTAGTTTGGAAACTGACAATCTCTCAGGGTAGCTTTTATTGATCTATGGTTCGCTTTTGACCTTTTCCCCAGATATAAACTTGGTTGTGTCTTGAAGGAAATGGGCATGCCTTCTGAAATTCTAGCATTGACGGCTTGCCGGCATGAGAACAACTATGCATGGGTCCGGTGGAGTAATCAAGGTTAATTGTCTGACCCGATTGGGGTAGGCAGAGGGGTCTAACAAGGGTGCATAATGGCCCCCACCCATTTCTCACTCTTCATCAATGGAGTTATCCAGTATCTTGTGGACAGCCCAGCTGATGCACCGACCCTGGGGGGTTTAAAGTGCAACTTTACTCTTTGCAGACGACACTCTGATAGTCTTTAAGACCCAGAGTGGCCTGAAAACCTTTCTAAAATGTTTTGAGTCTTTCTGTGCATTAGAGGCCTTGAGATAAACACTAAGAAGACCAAACTCCTAATGATTAATCCTCACAGATCGTTCAAGGGGAAGTTGTTCCTAGAGGGGAAACCACTCCAGAGAGTTAGCACCTTTGCTTTTCTGGGTGTCACTCTCTCATATGACCTTTTCTGGAGGCATCATGTTAAGAGGCAGATCTCCAGCTAAGGCGTATCTCAGGAGCTCTGATCGAAGAGCACAACATCTCAGCAAGCAAGCCAATAGCTGCCCCCCTTTGTATTTACCATCACAAAGCAGTGGGAGCAGCTCTTTCTCACTGGCCTGAACGTATCCTCAGGATCAAACCGATGCTCTATGGGGTCCGCCTCTCAACAGCCCCAAGTCTGGATATGGATTCAACTCAGACTAAAGGGTGGTTAAGCGAGGAAGGAAAGGATGAGGACAGCAGGGAGGGAGACTTGAAAAGAGATACAAAAAAGAAGCAATTACTATTTGAATCTGTAACCTTTTCTCTATCTTCCTGTATCTCTCAATGTACTCATACTTCCACTAACCAGTAAAGAAAGATAAGATTGCCAGCTGACAGGGGTGTTGAGCTTGTCACCTCTTATCATCATTTAGAATGCTGGAAAACAGAAAGGTTCGTAGGATCACAACCTATTCTTACGTTTTAGCCCACTAACACCAAATGCCTCAATGGTTCTAACTGAGATTATGAGGTAAATGCAAGGTAAATGCAGTTGCTCAATACATCAGTCAATAACACCCCTGTGGAGGACAAAAGTAACAGAACAAATCATATAGATGAGTATGGATGATAGTATCCATATAAATATAACACGAATCACAGCGTAACCAACACGGAGTTGCACTCAATCATAGAAGAGCAAGTACTTTCCAGAAAAGGTCAATAAAGATGCAAAAGTCGGGAAGGGTTACGTCACTCTCCTCAATATGGCAATAGTCAATAGGTGATGGAACCAAAGGTTTCTCAAATCAGGAATGTAACTTTATGTCATTATTTCCCTCGCATGAACTCTGTAAACTATGAGCAGATAGAGTTCGCCAACGCAGGGAAATTATACATTAGTGCACCTTTAAATAATTCACAGCAATGCCCCTTATTTCCCTCGCAAAAACTCAGTAATCAAAAGAGTAACATTGAGTTTGCCAAAGCAGGAAAATAATAGAGTGGACACCCTCGTATCACAGCAAGGTAATGTAAGTGGCAAAGTATAACCAAGAGTGCTTCCTCCCTCGCATGAGCTCAAGCAGGGAGTAGCTGAGCTCTACCAACGTAGGGAAGAAGGACGATAGATTTTTCTGCCACGAATGTCAACAATATAGATAGCAAGGATCAACGGACATCAATTGCGGGCAAAAGGAACCAACGGTGCCACAGGCACCCTTCCCGACCGTAGTCACAGAAGAACAGCCCTCAGAACAAACAGGATAGCGCGGAATAATCGGCAGCGTCTCTCCAGCTGCTTCGCTTCTTCACAGACTTCCGCGTCATGTGGTACGCGGCTTCAGATGGCCAACATCACGTTGAGGCTGCCGGGAACTTTAGTCTTTCCCGCGCCTCAGTGACTGTCGGTGCGCGTGGAGCTGCCGTGACCCCTGACACTCTTTATGAGGTGGAATTCTGGGGTTTCAAAAACCTGGATGCACTCCTCCTGGCTGAAAACAAAGTCCTAAGATCACTTTGTTCTCTCCTACAGAGTACCCCCTGCAACCGATAGGACTAGATATGCATAGATTCTTGATTGTACAGAAAGCACAGTTAAGCCCTCTGCTCTTTAGGTTATGTCTAAAAAAAAACCTGAGTTACACCCTTATGCTGCTGCTTTGGACAAGGTCTATGCGTTGGACCGCAATGAGAAAATTGGCTGGCTGACCAAGGTGAAATCTCTGATGTCCTCTACAGGTATGGAAGGGGCATGGGACACTAATACAAAAGATTCTCTCCCAAATAAAGCTCAGGTTAAGAAATATTATTTGTATAGTATGTCTTTTATGATGCAAATCGAATAAAGACCTCTTTGACTGACTGAAATATTATTGGGACTGGGTGGCACAGTCCCTTATTTCCCATTCATCTGGGGGTCGCTTGACACTTGATTTTATAGAGTTCAGACAGGAAGGTGCCTTTGAGCAATATCTGGAGGTAATTACAAATCCCCAGGATAGGAAACTACATGCAATTTAGATTTTGTTCCCTGCCTCCTGGTGCCAGCCCTCTTCCACATCCCAGCTTTGTCCCGGCTGCTCTCTTGCAGCTGAGCCCATCAGTCACATTCTTCTTGCATGTCCTAGGTATCACCATCTAAGATTGAGGTGAATAGCTCCTGTCTGTAGACAGCTTGGCACCTGCTGTCACAGTGATGCGCTACATATTCTAAAATCTGATTCTAGCATGCTAATTGTCTGTGCTGTTGCTAAATTTCTGGGGGAAATGTGGATTAGCAGGAGGTATTCATTGACCATGTAACAGATGTAATTGTTGTGTATTTTAACACTTGAATGTTTTTTAAACATGTATCTAGTATTAGTTTGAATTTGAGCTAATTTTATAACTGTATCTGCATGACGGGTCATTTTGTTAAATTTTACAGTGTAGACCTATGCTGATATAGTTTTTAGATACAATTTTAGCTTTTTTTATTACTCTCTTAACCATGGTCATTTATTTTTCTCAGGTTGGTCTGAGTTGAACTAATCTTTGGGAATTTACAACTAAAAACACGGTCCTTATTCACTTTAGGCACTGTCACTTTCTGAGTCTTTGATATCTGGGGACTGGGCCGATTTTATCAATTCTGGGCACCAGCTTTTGTACGATTTCTCCATTCCCTCAGAGCAGCAGGAAGTCTGGACTTTTAAAGGAATAATACTTATGACGCTCGAGATTGCTATTGTAAATCCAAATGTTTCATTAAGTCTGCATTGTATTGTATTATATGTATCTGGTACTTTTATGGCCGTAATGGTCGAAATAAAGTTACAGACTGACTCACTGGCTTTCCCCATCCGGGGCAAATAAAAGTGGGAGAGAAACCTGGCAAAAGTCTTGCCTTGACCCAGATGTCCTACCATGAGGAAGTTCATGAGCCAGTCCCAGTAGGAACGCCCTGTAGCATCGGGATATCACCAACATGTGTTGCTCCATGCACAGGAGCCGTAGGCTCACTGTACAGGAGGTAATTCTCCTAAAAGATCAGGTTACCTCCAGAGTTATCACCAGCTGCCTGGCCTTCAGCCTGACGCCTCATGCCCTCCAGGGTTGAACACTCCCTCTGTGTCTTACAGAACTCCTCCTTGGAATTGTTACAAATTCCACCTCTTGTCTGGTTTGTTACCTTCGCCTCTCCCGCACCCACTCCTCCCTTATGAACCACATATGCATTTCCATTATTGGGAATGCCTCACCTTCCCTTCACCAGTATATGTGTGCTGCTTACTTAAGAAGGGCCTCTAGTTCTTGATGTCCCTTTCTTATTTGGCACCGGAGGACTCACCTCCCCCTTGTATGACCCAGTTCTTTCCCTCTCTGACCGTAAGCATTTCAGGCAAAAGCATGTGTCCTGTGAACAAAATCTTGAGCAATCTCGCTGTATTTTGGCCCTGTCATGTAATCAGTGTGCATTTTTACAGGGGCAGATATATACCATGCCGCAGCCATGTAGTAGATGCCTGAGTTCGTAACTCCCTGTCAGTGTGAGGTTGTGTTCTCCTGTCTTGTCTAAAAAGTTACCCAACCATAACTGAACCGACCCAGAGAAAGACACTGATGGTGACTATTCTCTCTCCCTCTTCCCTAATCACCTTTCTCATTGTGAACAATTGCCAGCCCAAGTTCTGTGAATCCATGCTGAGAGTTGTGCTCTGTGGGCTTGGAGGGACTGTCCTTGCTCCTGCTGAGACCCTTTGACTTGCAGGTGAGTGGCATAGCCTTACAGAAAACAAAGTCTCAAAATGTATTCTCCACCTGAGTGATGACATTCTGACAGCATTGATACCAAAGATTGGGCCCAGGCCCTATTGGATAATCCTCTTCCTTGGTAGACCTAGTTATTGCTCTTGCTACACTGCAAGAAGAAGTGCACATTTTACGCCAGGAGAATACTGATTAAAAGACAGAATTGCAAAGGTATAAACCCCAGAAAAATCCTTGGTTCTGAGAGGTGGGAGTAATACTTAAAGAGTTATAGTTAAGAGGCCTTTTCCTTTATACAACCACTCCTGTCTAATGACTTTGCTGAAAAACCTTTGGCTACTTCCGCTGGTTCATAGCCTCTGAATGTCACTGTCACCACACCAATTCCAGTCCCTCTACCTCCACCGGAACGTGTCTTTGGAGACGTTACTAATTACAGGGCCTTCATGAACCAATGTCACCTGCAATTCTTGTGTAGACCAAGTGCCTTCCCCAATGATGTTGCTAGGGTGGACTTGCTAATTTCTTATTTAAGGGGCAATGCAGCCAACTAGTCAATCCCTTTAGTGGAGAACAATGATACCCTATTGTATGATTTTAATACATTTAAGAGGCAATGCGGAAACTGTTCTCTAAACATATATTCATACAAGCAAGTGACGAGTTCTTAAATCTGTGCCAAGGCAGTAAAGATATGCTATCCTAACTCACTGCCTTCAATTTGCTCGTAGCTGAAACTATTTGGCTAGAAGAAAAAGGAACGTCCATCTTTTATCGAGGGTTGCAGGATGATCTAAAGGATGTTATAGCACAGATTGTTGAACCCTCAACTGAATGCTATAAATGTATAGACCTTGTAGGCAAAATTGATCATCGACTAGGAGAATGAAAAGGGGAACACCCTCAAATTGAACCCAGAGTAGTATTGATCAAAACAGAGGAAAAAGATTTAAGTGAGAAAACTGACATCCCTGACCCTTGCACATCATAGGGCTCTGCCCTTTCTTTAACACAGTGCGAAAAAGATTGTAAGAGAAAGCTAAACCTGAGTTTCTAATGCAGAAAAATGGGACATTTTGCTAAAGATTGTCCAGTTAAAACTAAGGCTCTCAAAAAGAACCTCGCCAGGGCTAGAATTAGAGCCTCCCTTATCAGAAAACAATGTGGTTCTTCAAGTGATGGGATTGACTTGAAGGAGCATTCTGAATCAATGATCTTGCAACATCTAGGGAAGATAGCAACTCTTATTCCTAAACATTTCACCATCATGGTTTCCCTGATCATATCTCCTCAGACTAGAAAGAGCTTTCCAATTCTGCTGGACTCCGGAGCCACATGAAATTTCCTCAATCTTATTTTGTCCTCTGACTGGCCAGCAAGCCGATTCCTGAACCTGTGCGAATAGTCAACAGATCTTCTGTTCCCTCAGGACATATAATGTTTCAAACCGAACCTGTGATGATGGTGTGTGCAAATGGACACACCAAGACCATTTATTTCAAACTGATTGACACTCCAAGTTTTGAAGCAATTCTGGGAGTCCCTTGGCTCAAACAACATACCCCCAAAATTGATTGGGTCCTCCGAAAAATCACACGGGGTTCAAGGCATTGCTTGAGCTCCTGTTACCAAGAAGCGCCAGACCTTATCACACCATTGATTTATGGGGTAGGACAATCAGAGCCCATAAAGTTCCCTGGCTACCTCATCAAAATGTTACCAAGATTTCCAAGACATTTGTAATGAACAGGAAGCTTCCTTTTTACCATCCCATAGGGCATATGATTACCAAATAGACCTTATTCTGGGGGCCACCTTGCGGAGAAGCAGAGTGCATGCCCTAACTGAGCAGAAACAAAATACCAACGTCCGTGTCACAATCCCACTCACCTGAAAACCAGGAACTGTGGAAGTGGAGACAGCCCACCTCTCACCTCCAGACCAACCCTCCACACTGATTAAGCAGAATGGACGATTATTCCCAAGGGGAAAGGAAAGAGAAGAAAAACAATTTGTTTGGGAGAAGCCATCAGTGCAGCAGGGCCACAGGATTCCCTTTGTGGAGGACTGGGATATAGGACGGGGTCTGCCTCTTCTGGTTTGGGGCTCCGGGTACGTGATGGGAGATCATGCAGCAATTGGAGAACTTAATCTTAAATAATCAAAATATGTCCACTCACCATAAATAAGAGGAAAACATACCACCAGGAAAGCATCCGTGAGAGGTAAAGGAGAAAAGGGAACTAGTAACCCTATTCTTAGGTATCAGAGATGGGTGCCCCGTTACATCAATGGAGAATAAGGCAAGTTAATCCTTAAGGACATTTAGAGAGAACCTTAGGTAGATTCCCCTCAAATATGAAAAGATTTCCTGCAAGAGAATAGTCAAAATAAATGAAATATTTTTGGTCTAGAATTAACCCTATAAATCCATTAGGACATTGCACTTCCCCCAATATATAAAACAAGAAATATTATGCAGTTTGAGGAACACTTCAGCCAGGCAGGTTTGAATCCGAGGACCAAAGGGAAGAATATGGTCAGCACAAAGTCGGAGTTTTCTGGCGATTTCCCACATGATCTCCAAAGAAAAGGAAACCAAGGATGAGTACACAGTGGAATGCCGAATAGTATTGCACATCAATGAAGGAATTGTCGCAGCAGTCCCTGCATCGTGGAGGGTGTGCGTTAGGATGAGGAATTCTTGGAAGAGCAAACCAGGAGAACCGCTCCAGCGGTCCTCTCCAGGTACAGCGTGTATACTGCTGTTGCCGGACACCAAGAAAAAGGACGTCTGTAATGAGGAACCGCTCCCACGGTCCTCTCCAGGTAGTGCGATGTACACAGCGGTTGCTGAACAGCAAGAAAAAGGAAGTCCGTAATGAGGAACCCCTCCTGTGGTTCTCTCCAGGTAGTGCAGTGTACATGGCAGTGGCAGTGGTCGAACACCAAGAAAAAGGAAGTCCATAATGAGGAACCACTCCAGCTTTCCTCTCCAGGTAGTGTGGTGTACATGGCGGTTGCCAAACACCAAGAAAAAGAAGTCCGTAATGAGGAAACGCTCCTGCGGTTCTCTCTAGGTAGTGCGGTGTACGCGGCAGTTGCTGAACACCAAGAAGAAGGAAGTCTGTAACGAGGTACTGCTCCGGAGGTCCTCTCCAGGTAAATACGGTGTACATGGCGGATGCCGAACACCAAGGAAGGATTTTGAAACAGGAGGCATGAACCTTTTCCCATGAGCTGGATCTAATCAACTTAAAGCCAAGCACTATGGCGTTGACTAATGCAACTTCTTATAGGTGCACCCCACATTAGCATGTGGGGCATTCAAACCAATTTGAGAGTAGTATATAAAATAAGATTAAAACAAATTAAATAATAAAAAGGAATGGATTGCCGTGCTCTTGTGAGAGTACACAATCAATACAAAAAGGTCACCAGAGAAAGTGGAGATCTGCAATCATACAGGGCCGAGCAGTGACATACCAGATGAAGAAGGTTTGTGTGGGAGTCCGAGTGGTAACAGTCAGTATCTGGATGAGTTACTGGACAAAGGTTTTCATTCCACCTCCCCGGTCACCTCCCCGGTGTCCTCCCCTACTGTTCTATGCTCCTCAGAAAAAATGTGAACTTTAGACGTGTGTAGATTACTGCATTCTTAACAAGGCAACCATCAAGAACAAGTAAACGCTCCCATGAATACCTGTACTTTTAGGCCGGGTTTGACATTCCACAGTTTACATGAAACTGGATTTGCAGAAGGCTAACCATCTAATCAGAGTTCGAGAGAGTGACAAGTTGAAGCCTACTTTTAATACCAAATTTGGTGTTTTTAAGTACACTGTCATGCCCTTCGAACTCTGTAATGCCCCCATAGCATTTGTGTTCTTTTTAAATGAAGTCCTCCAGGAGTTTCTTGGTGTCTTAGTCATAGTCTATATTGATGACATATTTATTTTTGCTCAGAAGGAACCAGACCACATGAATCATGTTCAAGCAGTTTTACAACACCTTCAGTAAAATCATATTTATGCAAAATTACAGCAGTGTTCATTTCATGTTTCTCAAGTAGAGTTTCTTGGATACCTTTGGTCCCTTGCAGGTTTAACTATGGAAAAAAGAAAATACAGGAACTTCTTGATTGGACACCCCCAACGACCATAAACCAAGTGCAAAGCTTCCTGGGTTTTGCTTATTGTTACAGATGTTTGATCTCCCATTTTTCAGACATTGTCACTCCCATTATCAAGCTCTCATGTAAAAAGGTCCCCTTTCAGTGGTCAGGGGAGGCACAAAGGGCCTTCGAAACCCTAAGGAAAAATGTACATCTGCCCCAGCACTACACCATCCAGAACCAACCCAACCAGTACCTTCTTGGGGCCAGGCACCAATAAATAAAAAACTGCAATTCTTCCATTCTGCAAAGGCGCTCACACCTAGAAAGATGCAATGCTCCGTCTTATTGACAAGTATGTACAGGCCACGGTCAAAACAAATTAAAGCTGATTTTCTACCCCATATGAGTGGTCTGACCATGTCCAAAGATCAGGAGGTCGCTTTCAAGATAATTCTGATATGAAGATAGTGGCAACCTGTTCCCTGGAGGAATTCGAGAACAGACTAAAGACGGCATACTGTAACATGAATACTCAAAACTTGTTAAAGTACAAATAACACACCATCTCTAAAGATATCTACTACCTTGATCAAAAAATGATGGCCCCCACTCCCCAGTTGGTTCACAATGTTTTAACCTGGGGACATGACAGCGTATCTTACAGGACACCTGGGGGAACAGAAAACTATTGAAAATTGTAAACATTGGTTTTGGTGGTCAACCTTATCCAAAGATGACAAAGCCTGTGTGCAGACCTGTTCAATTTGTGCACAAACGAAATCTAAGCGTCAAACTTCTGCAGGACTTCAACATCCCAATCCCATTTCTTCCACACCCTGGCAGACGATAAGTATGGACTTTGTGACTGACTGATAACCACCTAACGGATTCACTGGTGTTTGGGTGCTAGGCTTAGTCAGGAACATGGCACATTTTGTGCCACTCAAAAGAAACCCTACTGCCAAGCAGTGTGTTTACCTTTTATTTTACATGTCTTGAGACCACATGATTTACCTTCGGCCATCGTTTCCAATAGGAGTCTACATTGAAATCCTTCACTGGCTTACTTTGAAAGAAACGCTCCTTGTTTAAGCTTCTTTGTCTCATTCTTGAATCTTTGTCTGGCATTAAAGAGTTACGTGAGGACTAGTGATTGAGCAAAAGGTTCTGCACTGTTCCCATGATCCCTAAGGGGACAGGGTTGTCGTGTTCAGTGATTGCCAGAAACCATTCACTCCCTGGTAGGTTAGAGGGGGCTTACGGTGGCACTGTGAGCTAGCTGATCTATAGGCCCAAAAATCCTGTGGGGGTGTATGGAATCAGTCTTGACACCAGGGCCCTAGTTTATGTTGTCCAAACAATGCACATATCCTATGGATTAGTAGGAACTACACAACAGGAGAAGTTGCAAGAACATTATAAAAACTGTTTATTTGAAACATTCTGTACCATGATAAAGTTTATTATTTTGTTGTCAGTCATATATGGTGAATAATGTATATGTGGGATGAGTTTCAAATTATTCAAATTAGAGATCGATTATTTGCTTGTTATGATATTATGTAAATGTTTTAGTTACATTTACATTTGTGGCTTGCTCTTTAATTTCAATTCCATTTCATAGGTTTGGTTTCTCATTTCTTGTTTAAAAAAATATTGTGTTAAAATAAAACAATATGAAATACGTGTATTAATAAAGAATGGAGACGTTTGAAGTGTTGAAATGTTGGATAGCATGGAATTTGGTGCTGAAGTTTCAATGTGTGTCAGTTGCTGGTGGGCCCTTAGTGGGTGAGGTATGCTCAATAAAGGTCCTACCTTTTCATTGCCGCTTTCATGTGCAGGGCCTCTTGATTTCCAAACCTACTTAAGCCTGAAGATAACATCTGGAACTTGGAGGTTAAAATAGATACTAAATTGTCATTACCTACACAGATCTCGGCTATTGTTTTGTTATGTTTCTTTCATATAAGAAATCTGAGTAATATCCTGCCTTGTTTGAAGGATTATGGCAAAAGATGGGTAGAAACTGTAATTACCAGGTGCAGGCTAACAATGTGCAAATTAGAATATACTATTTTGCAAAGGTACATTCAATTTCATGTAATTTCACAGTATTATGCTTGGAAATTGAATGCAAAACCATAACATATTCTAGCTAAACCTTTCTTCCACAAGAAATGTTCTTCTTGTGCAAGTCCCCCAATGTAAAAAATGGTGCATACTTTGCTAAACAAAAATGGCACAAACCGTGGCTTGAATTACGCCAACTTCTTCTGTGTTTGTTTCCCAGAGTACCAGTTGCTTTGGTCCACTTCCAGGTTCTGTAATGCACACCATCTTCACTCATTACCTTGGCTAAGATAATGTGTTTTGCTCCAAAATCTTTGTTTTGTGATTTTCTTAAGGCATAATTGAGTTGTCACATTTTTTCCTTTTCACCAGAAGTTGGAATATTCTTCCTGTTAAGCTAATATTCATCACTAGTCTAAGTAAATTCAGACAGTCTCTTCGAACTTGAATTTTCTCCAGCATTCCCAGCGGCATTGCATGTTAGGTGCTCCTCATGATTTGTAAAAAGGGTTTGACTTACTGAAATTTAACAAAGGTTGAGATATTTAATGCATCTGATTATTATCAGATGTTTGTAAACACAACCAAACTCGTAATTCTGACCCGTGCCTAAACAGGAGTTTAGACACTTGTTGGAACACACTGACCAATTCATAATCAGGCCCCTAGTGTGCTGATAGAAACAAAATCCCTTCAGCCTGAGATTAGTTAATTCCTGTAGCATAGAATTTGATCAGACATGTGTCTCCTACTAGGAATCATACAGTTTAAGGGATAGCAGGTTCTACTTCCACATTCTTCTCTAATTTTATGAAAAACTTTACTTTTACCCAATTTAATTCCATCTAGAATTTATTATTCAGCTTGAAGATGATGCCTGGCCCTAAGATGGCCGATGCCTAGGACATCGCTGTGATGAATGATCGCAGCACCCACGAAGCTTCTCTTGCCCCCCCTCACTGGGGCACTCAATCGGATGAAGGCTCCCCCCCTCTGATCTGCCCAAATGGAAGCCTAAAAAGGAGCTTGATCACACTCCGGACTGGCACGGAGCCGATGCCTTGCTTTAAGATGGCCGACGCTAATCCAGCTCAGCAAATAGAGAGTGGCATTTAATTCATTGACAGGGTGCCCACGCAGTTTAAGGTCATACCCAGGACGCTAAGTTAAGCGCGACCTGAACTTCACACTACCCGTCTTGATGAGGAATCAGGCCGTCCTCCCAAAGCCCAGAGATTGCCTGACCCTCCAATGGCGCCCAAAAAGGACTACCCTCCGCTTGCTCCAACAGCACTGGTGATTCCTGGTCCACTCTAAGGTACCAAACCTCTTTCAAGACGCTTTCACCCCCCTGCAGCAATCACTTTAAGATCTCGGTTGAATCTGTGCCCCAGAACCTCTATCTCGCCCACTTGTGTCAACACTGCCCTCCGGCCAACTCCAATCTAGGCTAATAGATCCCATTAACCCTCACTCCCTCCACCATTAAGCAGCAGCTACTCTCCCAACCTATTCACTAGGCTACCTCATCTATAAGGGCTACCGTCGTAACACCCTAGACTAGGGTAACCAGAATTCCACAGACTCCTTTTGTGGCAACTAGTTGCCACACCCAACTATTGCTCTCAGCGCTATGCAGTGGCCTCTCTCCTAAGTGTGTCTCACTGCTCCCATAATAGGGAGGACCCCTACGTGCCTGCCAAACACTCGTCGTGTTCAGTGACTCACAGTCCAAGGGAGACCTGCCTCCCTAACAGCACCTTGGCCCCCCGTCTATATAATACGCAATAATGTCACTGGGCACTCCAATTTCCGTCAACCCATTCATGCCGATCCACATGAAACTGCATGGCGTGAATGCCTTCGCTATTAGCTTCCCCCCTAACCTCTCTCCAAAAGTGAGAAGCAACTTCAAACATAATCTAATCAGACAGCACCCAGACACGCTATTTGGGGACACTTACCACTGCACCTCCAAAGGGCAGGTAAAGATGGATCTCATCTTCCACACAGATAGACCTGAGAACTGGAACACCACATTAGGAATGCAACTTCACATATCCAAAACTACGACCACTACACATAGCTGTAAACTGACGACCTCTCTCCCCAACCAGGCTACTAGAAACGGGAACACATCAGTGACCATTTATTCAAATGGCACACTTTTGATACAGGCTAACAACGAGAACCTAGAGGCCTTTGACTCCCTCTTCCCTGCTCTTCGTTCCGCCCATCTTCACTCTCTTAGTCTTGCTCAACCCCAACCCATTCCCTGCCCCATCAGGCGAAGCAAATATCTATTTCCACTCCCCTGATGAGATCCTTCAGCCTCCCCCCTAAAAGCTCCTCCCACTTCCCCGTCCCCACGAATCACGACCTTCAATCTTCCGAGGAAGATCAGTCCCCACCGCCCCCTCAAACGCATCTTCTTCAACATCACACCATCATCCCACGGGCTCGGTCTATTGACCCCTTTATCACTCCCGTAGAATCATTGAGGAAGAGCTTACGACTTGCCCCCTACTGAGGGTCGCTAACAGAGACAGCCTGGCCGACCTACTTAGCATTAGACCTCACACAATTCGACCCTGCCCCCCACCCCACGAGATGTCCCTACCCAAAACTGCATGCCCCCAGCCCCGGAAAATATAGCGCACCGGCTGGCCCTATTAGAAAGTCAGTTATAAATAATATTCAGGGGCCTTGGTGAAATCCTAACCAACCTAGACAAGGCGACTGACTCTAATCTTCTAAAACCCCATCTCGGGCCCTCACCCGCCCTCGAGAACCGGCTGCAGAGGCCCACTAGGATCGACGCTGAGATCTGGTTACAGACTCTCACAAGAATCAAAGCCCCCGCGTCTGGGGCACAGAGTCCCCCTAGTAATGATGCTGAGATCCAGACACAAAGACCTTCCAGAACTAAAGCAGCAATGTCTGCTGCAGAAGCAATGGACCTAGCCTCCACATGCGACTCTCTTCTCACAGCTACCACTAATTCCAATATTCAAGTGATCACAGGCTTCATAAGAGACTTACCCCCGTTAAAGAAATTTCAAGACCCCCGCCCTCCCTCTCCTCTATACCGAGGACCCCATCAGGAAAATATCAGAGCAAAAAGAAACTATCCACTAACTGCATGCTCATTAATTGTACATCAGCCCCCAAGCATGCAATGGAATTAGCAGAAGCCATCCTCTCTTACGATTTAGACATTGCGTTTATCACGAGACATGGCTAAATGAGATCTCCCCACCTTGTTTAGATATGCTGGTGCCCCCCGGTTTCACCATCATCAACAAAGATAGAAAAGATCATCAAGGTGGAGGTGTAGCCATCATCTATAAGACGACATAGACATCGCTGTAATGGACTCTTGCAAATATAGCTCCTTTGAATGTCTCTCTGTCAACATCAAGACTAAGGATAATAGCCCATTAGTTGGTCACCTTCTCTATCACCCACCAGGCAACACCCCCACATTTGGGGAACACTTATCCGAATTGATTGCCCATTGCACACTCAAAGACACTAACTACATAATCCTGGGTGATCTCAACCTACACTGGAACGAAGCCAACAACACACTAATTTAATCTCTCAATGATCTTCTCTGCGACAATAACCTTTCCCAACACTGCTCTGAAGAAACCCACAACAAAGGAGCGACCTTGTATGCCATCATTGTCCATCGAAACGCAATTACGATCGACAACATTCTTCCAGTGGACTGGTCGGATCACCACATGATCTTATTCCACATAAATTAGAGTTCTATCCCTGCCTCCTGTTCAAGACCCCCCAAATGGTCCAGAAATCTCACCCAGATCCCCCTGGATGTCATGGAAGAAAGGCTAAATTTGCTTCTACCTAGTAGCAATGATCTCACCTCGCTCTATAACACGAATATGGTAATCCTGCTTCACCAACTAGCACCCCTGAAACAAAAAAAAATCGAGCCATTCCGTCTAGATCTTGGTTCAACTCAGACATCAATGAAGAAAGGAGACAACTAATAGCCTCAGAAAGACGCTGGAGGAGCATGCCCACTACCTTCCCTCGCAATCAACTCAGAACTGTCCGGAAGAAATACAACAGTCATATCAAGAACAAAAATCTGTGTATTTCCGCTCTGCACTGGATAGCGCAAAAAACAGACCCAAGGAGCTCTTCAATATCATCAGGCAACAAACCTCCAAACCTGATACGTCCCGGGGCAGGCATCCAAAGAACGGTGCGACAACTTCGCCAACTTCTTCAATGATAAGATCTCCAAGATTGAGCGCTCTCTGGACATCAACTGCTCCTCCTCTCCCGATAGCAGCCAGGGTGGGGTGCTTGGTAGCGCTCCCCTTCCCATCACTAATCCCTGGTCACTCTTCCAGCCCATTCCTGAAGAAAAGATAGTCAAACTTATCTCCACCTCAAACCTTCATCTCACACCCTAGACCCCCTTGCTGCTCAACTCGCCAAAAAACTGAAACTCTCCCTAGCCCCACTCTGGTGCAGGATTATAAACAGCTCCCTAAAAACCAGAATCGTTCCAGACTGTCTGAAAGTGGGACAAGTCACCCCACTGCTGAAAAAAACAGGCCTGGACATAAATGTCTTAAACAACTTCAGACCCGTCTCCAACGTTCCTCTTCTTTCCAAAATCCTAGAAAGATGTGTACTCCAACAATTAACCCAACACTTGGACAATACAAACCTCCTCGACTCCCATCAGTCGGGATTCAGGAAAGAGTGCAGCACAGAAACCGCAATCCTCAACATAATTGATGATATGCACAAATCACTGGACTCAGACCAATGTTGCCTCCTCATTCTCCTAGACTTATCGGCAGCATTCGACACAGTTGATCACAAACCTCTCCTCAAATCTCTCGAAGAAAGGACCGGTCTAGAAGAGGTGGTCCTCAAATGGTTCTCCTCATTCCTGCACAAACACTCCCAGAGAATAAAAATCAGAAGTTTTGAATCTGACCTTCACCCAGTCAAGAGGGGAGTCCCCCAAGGATCAGTGCTCTCCCCTCAACTCTTCAACATTTACATGGAACACTTCACCACCCTACTCAGAAAAGCTAACATCCCCTTCCACCTAAATGCTGATGATATCCAAATCTACTTGGAAATCTCCTCTGCTAAAGACATTCAAAGACTCAATGAAACACTAAGGGAAGTGCAACATTAGCTGTCAAGCAACCATTTAAAACTGAACACGGACAAAACCGAACTACTCATCATCTCGAACAAAGAAGAGAACCCACAGATGGTCGAGTGGTTAAAAGACATCGATGCGCTCATTGGGAACCTCACCCTGGCTGACTCTGTTAAATCATTAGGCATCACGCTAGACTCTAAATTGGACATGACCAAACACATTAAGATCTCGGCTAAGAGCGCCTTCCTTAACCTGAAGGTACTAAACAAAATAAAAGCTTTCATTCCACCCAAGCCACCCAAGCATTGGTGCTGTCAAGACTGGACTATGGGAACGCAGTCCACTCTGGAATACCTAAAACACATCTTGCTCCTCTGAAAACAACCCTCAACGCGGGTGCCAGAAAGATCACTGGAATAAAGAAATTTGATCACATCTCTCCTACACTCAAAGAACTCAATTGGCCCAGAACAGCCTGCCTCACCCACAAAGCCCTTCACACAGGCAAACCCGAATATCTGGCGTCCAAACTCAAAAAAGCAGGTCAGAACAGGAACCTCAGAAGCTCTTATACCCTACTTCTTATCCCACTAAAATTATGAAAACAAAAAACCGCGGCCAGGTCCTTCGCTGGAAATGTGCCCAAAATATGGAACTCTACCCCCTCCCCACATCAGAACTATTCCCTCCTTCGTTAAATTCAAAAGGCAGCTTAAAACCCTTTTCCTCGATCGATCACTAGCGAACAGATAGGAGCAGTCAGAGTGCTGAAAGTGACACTGCACCTCTCTCCGATGCGGGTTATCAAGAAGCTGAAATGGAACTCTTCAACATTCTCTTTACTACTACTCTTGATGGCTTTATTGTAAAATGTTCTGCTCTCTTTTGCTCTGCTCTGTAATTGTTGTGAAGCGCTCCGATACCCTCCGGTCAGGCTAGCACTATATAAAACTTATTAAATAAAAAAAATACAACGTAATATGCTATTCTTCTGGGCGGATTTGCCCAATAGACATAACTCACCTTATAGGGAAGTCAATGAAAATACATTATAGATGCAAATCAGCTATAATCATGCATGGCGACTCATTCTATGATAATTATATGAATAAACAGAGCAGATGCATTACACATGCCAACCACTGCCAATCATCTACTGGGGCAGCCACTATTTTAGGCAGTTTCCTTTGCAAAATGGCAGGTCAACAAAGTCACCTGCAGGATACTAAATAGGTGGCCTAGGCACACAAGGAGAGTTTGCTAGTTTTAAGGTAGATTTTTGATTACCTACCTCTATTAGGTCAGATGTTGTATTGGGCTTTAATAAATTGTGCTTCATGCAGTCTGCACAGTGAAATATGCCTGCTGATTCCAGGTGTTTGCTTGAAGGCAAACGTTCTTTGGTGGTCAGTTTGACCCTGGCCAGCAAAGGAATGTCCGCGCTATGCTGTTGTCTAAGAATAAATGCACTTCATCCTTTTCAAGCATCTTGTACCTGCCATCACCTTTACAACAAAATTTGGCAAAGAGCTGACTAGTGGATAGTAAGGAGATTCACCGTGAATGACGAGGGGAGCAGCAGCAGTGCAAAAAGAAAAGATGAAACCTGTGCAGCAATTGAAAAGCACGGTTTGGATCAGTGTGAGTATTATCATGAACAGTGTACTGCTGGCAAGTACTCGCAACAAAGTAAGTGGGTGTTAACGTTTTGAGTTTCGGAAGGCCCACCCTTGAACAAGCAAAGTTGAGCGTGCATGATGTCGGATGCTGACTTTACACAAGTGAATCACCCGTGAGCAAGTGCATAAGAGCGTGTGTATAATGTTAGACTCTAACTTTACGCTTGTAGGCCATCTTGAAAGGAAAAAAAACCACCCACAAGTAAGAGCAGTAAAGTGCATATGTTGGAAACCGGTGATTTCTGGTTGGCTGATGGTGTACCCCAGCCAGGCAGAACCCACCACTCCTGTCAAGGGAAGATGATTACATACACTGTACGACCTGTGCTCACGCTCGTTAGCTTGGCACTGAGCTGTCAGGGTAAAAATGTGTAAAGCAAACGCACATCTCAATCACTGTAAATGCACTCCACAACACAAAAGAGAGACTTCACACAGGATGTAGATAAATGTTGGTTATATTCAACACACACATTAATCAATGCAACATGAATTTCTTGTATTTCTGGGCATAAATCACACTTACCAATTATACTAGCAGTACTAGGTGCAATCGTGTTGATAAGATATCAATAGCATGCACACCTGGGCCAATTCCTATTCTACACCTCACACAGCACCCTTATGCGGTGCAACACGTTGTCAGCCCCAGGCTCACCCCCACAATTATCACAGTTCAATATCACTCAGTCTAGGGTGCACCCTGGGTCCCAACAACATCAGAAATATGTACATACAAGGAATTATAACACTTTTTAGAAGCACCGCGTGCTGGGGCTACACGAGTACAACCAATATTAAATGTGCTTTGCCAGAAATCAACGTACTGTTGTAGAGATTCTGCTCTAGAACAGAACTATGCTTGGAACCATGGAACATCAGTATGTAGAGTCACCATGCCACCTCAGTATCCATGAGTCTGAGTCCCACTAGCTATAGTGCCACACTTGCCCTCTGTAAAGCGGTGGAGAAAGAGACAGGGAGACCGTAAGGAAGTTTAAGCAATAAGGGCTTTATTGACCGAAGTCTTCAAAAGAAAAAGATTAACAAAAGAAGGAAACAATGTCCGTTAGGTAGGTCTTCCCTCTCTTTCTTCAGAGAGCAGGGTGTCAATTGCTAAAGTTCCACTCTTTAGGCACAGCACACAACGATTACCCACTTCGCGTTGGTAATAACAAAGGACCTACCTATCTAAGAAATCTTCTCACTATCCATCGCCCAACCAGAAACCTTAGATCCTCGGGTATGTCACAATTTAAACTTCCCCGGATCCACAGAGCGAAATTGGGTGGCCGCTCCTTTCGATTCCTTGGAGCAAAACACTGGAACGCCCTCCCTGTTCATTTGAGAATGGAGCCGTCAGAAACTCTTTTCAGAGCTAAACTAAAAACTCATCTTTTTCCCCAATAATTCTTTTCTGCACTTCTTTTCCGGTGGGCTGTTGGGAGTTTTTTTGTTAGCAGTTAGCGCGGGGATACACAGTTGTGCAGCCATGCGCTTTACAAATGCCTTATTATTATTATTATTATTATTATTATTATTAATGCAGGAAAACAACAAAAGAAGAAAAAAAATAAAGACTTGGTAAGGGGGCGTTTCAACAATTATGAAACACAAGGGAAGGGAGTGAGGGACTAGACACCCGACCGTCACAGTGAGATGCGCTGCTTTTTGGTAGTGAATGTACACGCGTCTGAGCTTGCACTCAATCAGACTGCCCACCCCTCTCTCCCGCCTTCCCCTTATTCCACACGGCCCCCAAGTGGCCCCGTACCTTTAGAGGCCATTTCCTTTCTGGGCCGTGGCTGGCTTTTGCGTTTTTCTGGAAGGGATCCGGCTCCCTCTTTTCCTCGGTTTGGACTGGCACCTCTTCGACCTGCTGAGTTCCCGGTTCGGTCCCGATGAAGGCTTGTGGCTCTCCGAGTTCCAGGGGAATGAAGAACATTTCCGGTCCTCTCTCTATCCTCCACGATGCCGATACTCCGCAGGAAGGGGCCCGTGACCAACTACCTCTTCTGTCTGTATCCTGCTCCTTGAAGGGGAGGAAGTCAGCTGCTGAGGTCACGTGATCTGCCCAGAAGCCGACGGTGTTGAAAAATTAAAGTGCCAGGGCACCTCGCTTGTTCCAGTGGAAGGCTGGAAACAGAGAAGGGGGCAAGGCGACAAGTAAGGGGGTAATTGATCAGTCAATGTAGCGGAATGGGAGTCTCAGGCAGTTCTTCGTCACATCCTCCGAACCTTACCAGAGAAATAAGTGAATTGGCACCCCCAGAGCACAACACTCTCAGCACTCTCAGGGATCGCAGAAACAGGACACACCCTTTTATTCTCTGATTTATACTTGTTCACAGTAAAATAACAAGGAGACACAAAGAGAGTTTAGAATATTTATTCAAACTAACGTGCTCTGAAATGCAGTATACATGCCACAATTAGGAAACAAATGCATAATAAAAATACTATTAGCAGGGTTAATAATCCATATACCATGAACATCCCTATCATTTTATAGGACAGAGTAACCTATCCCCCTCCCTTACTGTTAAAGCTAGATAATTATACAAAAGATCTCTGGGATTACCAGCAGACCCTGTACCTTATCGTACACAGATGGACGCTCTACATCTCAGCGGATGCAGTGATCTTGTCTCGGAACTCTCGTTCCATGTGTCTGTCTGTGGCTAATGTACTTATCTATATGACAGTATATGTTTGCACATAAACAATAACTGCATTTTTGTGTTATGTCTAGGTGCTAGTGTCTGGCAGGAAAGAATAACAAGGGACATTGGGGCATATTACCAACAACTAGCGATAATTTTTGTCTCTAACTTGTTTAGAGACAAAAATTATCGCCGCACATCGGCGATTTTTATCGCAGATAAACCTTGCTATTAGCAAGGTTTATCGCAAATGCGATAAAAAACGGCCGCAATGCATGAATATCGCTGAAAAGTCAGCGATATTCATGCATTATCGAGCAAATGCTCTTAGCCATGTTATCCACCTCCCATTGGATAACATGGCTAAGAACTGCTCAGGGCAGGTGTTACCTTTTGGAGATATTCGCGCTTAGCGCGAATATCTCCAAAAGTTGGTAATAGGAAATAGCGATGTTAGGGACTGTTTCCAGTAGCTAACATCTTGGCACGCCCACTTTGCATGTCATTAGTGATAAATATCACTGACATGCAAAGCGGGGCCCAAGATGGTCGCTATCTCCTATTAGCTGTCACTAACTGGTGTTAGCGACAGCTTGGTAATAGGGAGATAATTTTATCTCCGCTTTCTTGGCTTTTAAAGCCAAAAAAGCGGAGATAAACTCCCTTGATTGTTCTTTGACCTTGTAGGGTGTGCCCAGACTAAATCCTAGGAAAAGAATGGAAGGCAAAAACATATGCAAGTTCTATGTGA